>NC_057814.1:130555108-130600379 GCF_018294505.1 Triticum aestivum | reverse complement strand
GCCGTCTTCCTCTTCGACTACGAGGACCCGGACAAGCTCGGACGCCCTCGAGCCATCCCTTCGACGCCGCCGACCCCGACCCCAACCCCGACCCCGACCCCTCCGGCGACCGGCCGCGCCCGCCCAGGTACCTCTCCTCCTTCCTCCTTCCTCCTTGTCCAGCGCCCGCCGCCCCGACAGCATCTCCAGCAGCACCTCTGAGCAATTTGCTCCACTTGTTCACGCAAGCTAGTAAAACTGTTGTTCTTCTTCTTGCTCATGTGATGGATTTTCTGAACCTTACATTCGTTCCTGCACTAGTACTTCTTCTGCTCTGTTTAAAACTGCTCTTCTCTTTTTGTATTAGTCTCAGATAAGCAAGCATGATGCAATTATGATCTGGGCAACCGCAGATAAGTAGTAGGAGTAACTATGTTTGTAAATCAAAATTGCTTCACTCCTCGTGATAATCTGCAGATTCAAGTTGTGGCAAAAAAATGTTCTGTCTATTTACAGTGTGGAGTATACAGTTATTACAGTGTCAATGTTGATGATTTACAGTGTGGAGTAGTCATATTTTTCTTTGAAATCTAAGTGCAATTTCTCTGTCTTGTTGCTAACTGAATTTACAGTACTAAGTGGTCTCTAAATTCTGCAGTATTTATGTTCATGACTTTACTGAACTATGTTGTCTTTTCTAACAGCGCCTTGATTTAAATAGTTATATTTTAGCTTCATGGTTCTGTGTAATTTGTGCCTTGATTTTCTGTCATCTCTGAATTTTGTTGTTCCTGTGCTTGCTACTCCTGAATTCACACATGTACAGGAGGTACAAGAGGTTAAATTGAATCTAACCCTCCAATGTTATATGTTTTGAACTCCTTCCTGAAATCCCTTCTATTATTTTTATCCCAAACAAGTACCCAGGTTTATAAAGATCTAGTGAGCATTGCCAGTGTTGGGGAGGGAGTGATCTGAATTGGTTTATGTGACTCATCCTCATTAACTTTTCTCTCTAACCTTTTTTATAGTACAAATAAATTGTTCCTTCTTCTGTATTTGACCACTGTTTATTGTGGTTTTGATTTTGTTACAGTGTTCTCAAGTATAACAACATAGTGGGATCATTTGTCAACATAGTGGGATCATTTTGCAGATTCCAGCAAACAACATAGTGGGATCATTTGTCAAGGCCAGCATCGGAGTGCTAATTTACAGGTATAAATAGATAAAAGATTCAGAGTGTAGCTCTTTGTGCTCCCTGCATCCTTTTTCTGAGCTGTTTGTGCTCCCTGCATCTTTCAGCTCTCATTTTCAGTGGAGTTGTTGAATTTATATGCTCTTATTGGACATGTTTTACGTGTTGATCCATCAATTGCTAGTTTGCTGGGTTTTGTCTGCGACCATCGTGTCGTGATGATTTTGCAGGTACCCCGAGAGGCCCTTGAGTTTGCCGGAATGTCGATTAACTTCCGTTCCGGCAAATTCGGGTACTCGATATGTCCTATTTTCAGCAAAGGTCATGCTGAAATTTTCCGTGAATTTTAGCATGACTTTGCTAAAAATAGGACATATGGGGCACTTCCGACTAATGCATGGGCGGGGGTATCTTAGTACTTAATTAAGTAGGATCAACTGCCTCTTGTGTTATTCATATAGAAGTGTGATATCTACTCATAGTTATTACTAATGTCAGTTGCTCGTCATCGATAAACCCTAATCTGGTAGGATGACCTACTAAAAAAGCCCATACCACATATTCTATTTGGATGGTCGTGTTTTCACCACACTGTGGATTATCTTATTGGACCCAACAGAGATGATGTAGTTTTGAATTATGAACATAGGAAATGTCGTCATCGGACGACGAAAGTCTCCCGGGGGAGTGCGACTGGTGCCACGACGGTCGAGGTTTGTGCGACAGGCCTCACCTGGACGATGATCGGCGCTTCAGCATTAAGCTCGAGGAGACCTTCGAAGTTGAAACGGTACGCAACAACGACAAGTGTTTTTTGCATAATTAAGCATGACTTCAACTATTTCACGTGTAATTTCATCTTTTACAATTCGAGTATAGTTTATCCCATGCCATGCAAGACGCTATGTCTTGGAGAGGATGGATTTTGAAGATCATGAAAATTTTGAAACAAAGAAAATTCACCTAAGGACACATCATGATGTGGATTTTGAAGTAAATCTATATAATGCTGAGAGCGTAACCCATTTTGGTTGCAAAAATTGGGAAGCATTTTGCAAGATGTATGGTTTTGATGAGGGTATGCTTGTCACCATGGATCTTGGTGATCCTGGCATCGACCAAGACAATATGGACATTTGGGTCCTTGTTGATACGCCTCCAGTTCTACCGCTATGTGAGTTTCTCAAACATAGTTAATTATTAACTAATCTATATTGTTTATTTCAAAATAGTTGACAACTTATTTCCATTGACAGCTTATTTTGATTGTTCAAAAAATGTGCGGAAAATGGTAGACAAAACCCACTACACCGATGGCTCCGAGTTAACTTATCAGGAGAAAAATCATCTGGTCGGATTTTGTACTTATCTTGAGAATTACAATATCTACAATCAAAATCCTCAACATTATGGTCAATACGTGCCACTAGTGCACGTGTTGAACTACGGTAACTACCATGGAGATACCCTGGTAAGATTTTTTACTATTACGACATCCGTGCATCTTTTGCATACTTCTAAAACTAGTACATCATTGCTAACTATGAAGTTATTACTATGTTTTTCAACAGAGAATCCCAGAGGATTGTGTGCCTCATTTGATGTATCAGAATGGCAGCCTTCAAGTTTTGAACTTATATCCAGGTCATCCTACAAATCTCAACTGTCCATACTGGATTTCTAGAAGAAGTGGAGACATGCTAATCAGAGAATGGAAAAAATGTATGGACAGTCGTAAGGAGGTTCTTGGAAGCAAAAGGAAGCGCCGCGCAAGAATTGGAGACAGGATGATCTCCATTCTCCATAATGGAGAGTCAGGGTCTATATTGTTTTATGCTATTTTACCTTAAATAGGGTATTTTAGGTCCTGCCTAATACTGATGATCATGTGCTAAGAACAATTAAGTAGGGTTGGTTCGATGACTATCAGGATGATGATCGTATGACTTGTTATTAATAACGAGTAGAAGTTGTATGATGATGATTAGTAGGACTTGTTAGGATTAGTATTAATTTCGACAAACTCGCTACTCGCGGTCTCGAGACTTGTAATGTTCTATCTTTGTTCGGTCTTTTGATTTTCGGAGACTAATATGATGAATTGTATTCGGAGACTAATATTCTATTGTATTCGATGAATCTGCTGTTGCTGTGTGGTGCTGTTTATATTCTGTCCAATAATATATTTTGTAATCTGTGCAAATATCAGAAAAGAAAAAAAAATCCCTAATATACATACTAATGGCGCATCACCCAAACGTGCGCCATTAGTATGCCAAAGGATACTAATGGCGCACCACCCAGCAGTGCCCCATTAGTATGGCAAAGCACATGCCCACTGGGAGGCATACTAATGGCGCACCGGGGCCTATACTAATGGCGCACTGCCCGGTGCGCCATTAGAGTACCAGATACTAATGGCGCACCAACGGTGCGCCATTAGTAAAAATTACTAGTGCGCCATTAGTAGGCAAAACTGGTGCGCCACTAGTAAGCCTTTTTCTAGTAGTGTGACACGTGTCTCCTCCAGCCAATGATGATTTTACACGTGGAAAATCCCCATTGGTCGGGGCTGTTAACGGGTTATCGGATCCAAAACCCAACCCGATAGCTTAACGGCGTTCCGTTACGGTGGATGCCACGTGTCGGTCACCCTTGACGAAAGCACTTATGTGACGCGCGATTTATCGTCATGGAAGTGGACACTTCCGTGATGATAATTTTGGTAATCTCATGGAACACTTCTACGACAGCACAGGTATGACTATCTTGATTCTGTCATAAATTTGTCATGGATGTACATGCATGACAAAAAACGCGACCTACTGTCACAAACACATATCATCACGGAAGTGTATTTTTTTTGTAGTGAGTGTTGTCGACGCTACTGAGTTCTTCCGAGCCGAAGAGGGGAGTGCGACGGAGAAGCTGTTCTAGTCGCAATACCTTGCGCCAGAACATCCAGTGCCCTTTAGCGACCAGCTAAAACAGCTGGTCGAACTGCATAGGGTGGCCGAACTAGCCATGAAGGATTTGATAATCCGGCTATGGCCTGCCGAAGCCATACCCAGCAGCTACTTGATACGTCTCCAACGTATCTATAATTTTTGATTGCTTCATGCTATTATATATTCTGTTTTGGATGTTTAATGTGATTATTTATACACTTTTATATTATTTTTGGGACTAACCTATTAACCCAAGGCCCAGTGCAAATTGATTTCTTTTGCCTATTTCAGTGTTTCGCAGAAAAGGAATATTAAACGGAGTCCAAACGGAATGAAACCTTTGGGAGAGTTATTTTAGGAACAAACGTGATCCAGAGGACTTGGAGTGGAAGTCAAGAAATCACCGAGGAGGCCATGAGGCAGGGGGCGCGCCCTCCACCCTCGTGGGCCCCTCGTGGCTCCACCGACCTACTTCTTCCTCCTATATATACCTACGTACCCCCAAACCATCGAGGAGAACCACGAAAACCTAATTCCACCACCGCAACCTTCTGTACCTATGAGATCCCATCTTGGGGCCTTTTCCGGCGCTCTACCGGAGGGGGCATCGATCACGGAGGGCTTCTACATCAACACCATAGCCTCTCTGATGATGTGTGAGTAGTTTACCACAGACCTTCGGGTCCATAGTTATTAGCTAGATGGCTTCTTCTCTCTCTTTGGATGTCAATACAAATTTCTCCTCGATCTTCTTGGAGATCTATTCGATGTAACTCTTTTTATGGTGTGTTTGTCGAGATCCGATGAATTGTGGGTTTATGATCAAGATTATCTATGAACAATATTTGAATCCCCTCTGAATTATTTTATGTATGATTGGTTATCTTTGCAAGTCTCTTCAAATTATCAGTTTGGTTTGGCCTACTAGATTGATCTTTCTTGCAATGGGAGAAGTGCTTAGCTTTGGGTTCAATCTTGCGGTGCTCGATCCCAGTGACAGTAGGGAAAACGACACGTATTATATTATTGCCATCGAGGATTAAAAGATGGGGTTTATATCATATTGCTTGAGTTTATCCCTCTACATCATGTCATCTTACCTAATGTGTTACTCTATTCTTATGAACTTAATACTCTAGATGCATGCTGGACTCGATGTGTGGAGTAATAGTAGTAGATGCAGGCAGGAGTCGGTCTACTTGTCACGGACGTGATGCCTATATACATGATCATGCCTAGATATTCTCATAATTATGCACTTTTCTATCAATTGCTCGACAGTAATTTGTTCACCCACCGTAATACTTATGCTATATTGAGAGAAGCCACTAGTGAAACCTATGGCCCCCGGGTCTGTTTTTTCATCATATTAATCCCCCGTCAACGAGCTATTTCTATCACTGTTTATTTTGCAATCTTTACTTTCAATCTTTATCATAAAAATACCAAAGATATTATCTTATCATCTCTTTCAGATCTCACTTTTGCAAGTGGCCGTGAAGGGATTGACAACCCCTTTATCGCGTTGGTTGCAAGGTTCTTATTTGTTTGTGTAGGTACGAGGGACTTGAGTGTGGCCTCCTACTAGATTGATACGTTGGTTCTCAAAAACTGAGGGAAATACTTACGGTACTTTGCTGCATCACCCTTTCCTCTTTAAGGGAAAAACCAACGCATTGCTCAAGAGGTAGCAAGAAGGATTTTTGGCGTCGTTGCCGGGGAGTCTACGCACAAGTCAAGACATACCAAGTACCCATCACAAACTCTTATCCCTCGCATTACATTACTTGCCATTTGCCTCTCGTTTTCCTCTTCCCCACTTCACCCTTGCCGTTTTATTCGTCCTCTCTTTCCGTTCGCTTCTTTTTCGCTTTCCTTTTGTGTCCCGTGTGCCGTCATGGCTAGACCTTTATCTACTCCTTTGTCTCTCGAGAATGAAGTCCTTAATTTTAAACAAAGGGAGGGAGAAAATCTAAAAGATGCTTGGTACAAAATTTGCAATGTGCAAAATAGATCAACTAGGAAGCAATCTACTTCCGTTCTTCTTTGCATTTTTTATGTAGGCATCACTCCTTGGAATAGATATATTCTTGATACCATTACCAGAGGGAATTTCTTGGGTAGCCATACTTTTGATTCTGATAATTCTATGATAGATTTGTTTGGCCCACCACCTCTTTTGGTTAATGGAACTATTTTAACTTTGGAACATGTGATGCAAAGGCTTGAAATTATTGAAAATAAAGTTGCCACCGTAGAGTTGATTGAAAATTTGGATAAAAATATCCACAACCAAATTATCCAATATGGATCTAAGGTAGGAGTTGCTCTTAAATTTTTTAAAGAAAAGGAACCCATGGTTAACAAAAAGATAGATCAAGATTCCACTAGAATTGATAAGATTGAGGATATTATTACCAACTTAGGTTCAGCCTTTTCTTCCCTGAAAAATACTCCAAAACCTCCTAATGCTAAAATTGCCAAACAGATGTATGTTCCTAAAAATAAGGGTGAAACTTCTAGTAAGGAAAATGCGGATCTCAAATCCATAAGTATTCACCCCAACTTTCTCGCTATCATTAAGGAACCTTTTGCTACAAATGATTTTCTTGATTTCTTGCCTAGGGGTTTAATCATTAATAAAGAGAAGGAAACTCCTAAGGGTTATAAGTGTTCTATTGAAGAATTGCCTCCCAAAGATGGCAATACCTAGATCTATCCTTGCCTTTATGCCTAGCTAGGGGCGTTCAACAATAGCGCTTGTTGGGAGGCAACTCAATTTTATTTTAGTTTTTTTTTTCTTTTTGGTTCTGTTTAGGAATAAATAATCCATCTAGATTCTGTTTAGATGTGGTTTTGAGTTTTAGTTAGTGTTTGTGCCCAGTAGAACCTTTGGGAAGACTTGGGGAAAGTCTTTGCAACCTTGCTGTAAAAAACAGAAACTTTAGCACTCACGAGATTAGCTTCAACTTTATATTGGAGAGTGATATTTAGTAAGTTATTTTTGCATATGATTAATAGATAAATTACTCACGTCCAGAAATTTATTTTAGAATATTTGAAGTTCCAGAAGTTTGCGTTAGTTACAGATTACTACAGACTGTTCTGTTTTCGTCAGATTCTGTTTTTCGTGTGTTGTTTGCTTATTTTGATGAATCTATGGCTAGTAATGGAGTTTATGAACCATAGAAAAGTTGGAATACAGTAGGTTTTACACCAATATAAATAAAGAATGAGTTCATTACAGTACCTTGAAGTGGTGTTTTCTTTTCTTTCGCTAACGGAGCTCACGAGATTTTCTGTTAAGTTTTGTGTTGTGATGTTTTCAAGTTTTGGGTAATGATTTGATGGATTATGGAACAAGGAGTGGCAAGAGCTTAAGCTTGGGGATGCCCAAGGCACCCCAAGGTAAAATCTAAGGACAACCCAAAAATCCTAAGCTTGGGGATGCCCCGGAAGGCATCCCCTCTTTTGTCTTCGTCCATCGGTAACTTTACTTGGAGCTATATTTTTATTCACCACATGATATGTTTTTTGCTTGGAGCGTCTTGTATGATTTCAGTATTTTCTTTTTAGTTCACCACAATCATACTTTCTGTACACACCTTTTGAGAGAGACACACATTAATCGGAATTTATTAGAATACTCTATGTGCTTGACTTATATCTTTTGAGCTAAACAATTTTGCTCTAGTGCTTCACTTATATCTTTTAGAGCACGGTGGTGGTTATATTTCATAGAAATTATTGATCTCTCATGCTTCACTTATATTATTTTGAGAGTCCTTTAGAACAGCATGGTAGTTTACAAAGTGCATTGAATAGTAAGAGAAGTTTGATACTTGATAGTTGTTTTGAGATATAAAGGTGGTAATATTAGAGGTGTGCTAGTTGAGCAATTGTGAAATTGAGAAATACATGTGTTGAAGTTTGCAAGTCCCGTACACGTATGGTAAACGTTGTGTGAAAAATTTGAAGCATGAGGTGTTCTTTGATTGCTTTCCTTATGAGTGGCAGTCGGGGACGAGTGATGGTCTTTTCCTACCAATCTATCCCCCTAGGAGCATGCGCGTAGTGCTTGGTTTTGATGAATTGTAGATTTTAGCAATAAGTATGTGAGTTCTTTTTGACTAATGTTGAGTCCATGGATTATACGCACTCTCACCCTTCCATCATTGCTAGCCTATTTGGTACCGCGCATTGCCCTTTCTCACCTTGAGAGTTGGTGCAAACTTCGCCGGTGCATCCAAACCCCGTGATATGATACGCTCTATCACACATAAACCTCCTTATATCTTCCTCAAAACAGCCACCATCCCTACCTATTATGGCATTTCCATAGCCATTCCGAGATATATTGCCATGCAACTTTCCACCGTTCCGTTTATTATGACACGCATCATCATTGTCATATTGCTTTGCATGATCATGTAGTTGACATCGTATTTGTGGCAAAGCCACCTTTATAATTCTTTCATACATGTCACTCTTGATTCATTGCATATCCCGGTACACCGCCGGAGGCATTCACATAGACTCATATTTTGTTCTAAGTATTGAGTTGTAATCTTTGAGTTGTAAGTAAATAAAAGTGTGATGATCATCATTATTAGAGCATTGTCCCAAGTGAGGAAAGGGTGATGGAGACTATGATTCCCCCACAAGTCGGGATGAGACTCCGGACGAAAAAAAAGAGAAAGAAAAGAGGCCAAAAAGAAGAAAAAAAGAAGGCCCAAATAAAAAAATGAGAGAAAAAAGAGAGAAGGGACAATGTTACTATCCTTTTACCACAGTTGTGCTTCAAAATAGCACCATGATCTTGATGATACAGAGTCTCCTATTTTGTCACTTTCATATACTAGTGGGAATTTTACATAATAGAACTTGGCTTGTATATTCCAACAATGGGCTTCCTCAAATGCCCTAGGTCTTCGTGAGCAAGTAAGTTGGATGCACACCCACTTAGTTTATTTTGTTGAGCTTTCATATATATTTAGCTCTAGTGCAGCCGTTGCATGGTAATCCCTACTCCTTGCATTGACATCAATTGATGGGCATCTCCATAGCCCGTTGATTAGCCGCGTCAATGTGAGACTTTCTCCTTTTTTGTCTTCTCACACAACCTCAATCATTATATTCTATTCCACCCATAGTGCTATGTCCATGGCTCGCGCTCATATATTGGGTAAAAGTTGAAAGAGTTTGAAAAGGCTAGGTATGAAGCAATTGCTTGGCTTGTCATCGGGGTTGTGCATGATGAGAGCATTTTGTGTGAGAAAATGAAGCATAGCCAAACTATATGATTTTGTAGGGATAAGCTTTCTTTGGCTATGTTATTTTGATAAGACATAATTGCTTGGTTAGCATGCTGAAAGTATTATTATTTTTATGTCAATATTAAACTTTTATCTTGAATCTTTACGATCTGAACATTCATGCCACAATAAAGAAAATTACATTGAGAAATACGCTAGGTAGCATTCCACATCACAAATTCTGTTTTCATCATTTACCTACTCGAGGACGAGCAGGAATTAAGCTTGGGGATGCTTGATACGTCTCCAACGTATCTATAATTTTTTCTTGCTCCATGCTATTATATATTCTGTTTTGGATGTTCAATGGGCTTATTTATACACTTTTATATTATTTTTGGGACTAACCTATTAACCCAAGGCCCAGTGCAAATTGTTGTTTTTTTGCCTATTTCAGTGTTTCACAGAAAAGGAATATCAAACGGAGTCCAAACGGAATGAAACCTTCGGGAGAGTTATTTTGGGAACAAACGTGATCCAGAGGACTTGGAGTGGACGTCAAGAAATCACCGAGGAGGCCGCGAGGCAGGGGGCGCGCCTACCCCCCTGGGCGCGCCCTCCACCCTGGTGGACCCCTCGTGGCTCCACCAACCAACTTCTTCCTCCTATATATACCTACATACCCCCAAACCATCGAGGAGCACCACGAAAACCTAATTCCACCGCCGCAACCTTCTGTACCCATGAGATCCCATCTTGGGGCCTTTTCCAGCGCTCCGCCGGAGGGGGCATCGATCACGGAGGGCTTCTACATCAACACCATAGCCTTTCCGATGATGTGTGAGTACTTTACCATAGACCTTCGGGTCCATAGTTATTAGCTAGATGGCTTCTTCTCTCTCTTTGGATCTCAATACAAAGTTCTCCTCGATCTTCTTGGAGATCTATTCGATGTAACTCTTTTTGCGTTGTGTTTGTCGAGATCCGATGAATTGTGGGTTTATGATCAAGATTATCTATGAACAATATTTGAATCTTCTCTGAATTCTTTTATGTATGATTGGTTATCTTTGCAAGTATCTTCGAATTATCAGTTTGGTTTGGCCTACTAGATTGATCTTTCTTGCAATGGGAGAAGTTCTTAGCTTTGGGTTTAATCATGCGGTGCTCGATCCCAGTGACAGTAGGGGAAACGACACGTATTGTATTGTTGCCATCGAGGATCAAAAGATGGGGTTTATATCATATTGCTTGAGTTTATCCCTCTACATCATGTCATCTTACCTAATGCGTTACTCTGTTCTTATGAACTTAATAATCTAGATGCATGCTGGATAACGGTCGATGTGTGGAGTAATAGTAGTAGATGCAGGCAGGAGTCGGTCTACTTGTCGCGGACGTGATGCCTATATACATGATCATGCCTAGATATTCTCATTATTATGCACTTTTCTATCAATTGGATGATAGCAATTTGTTCACCCACCGTAATACTTATGCTATCTTGAGAGAAGCCACTAGTGAAACCTATGGCCCCGGGTCTATCTTCCATCATATTAATCTCCCGTCAACAAGCTATTTCTGTCGCCGTTTATTTTGCTTTCTTTACTTTTAGTCTTTATCATAAAAATACCAAAAATATTATCTTATCATCTCTATCAGATCTCACTTTTGCGAGTGGCCGTGAAGGGATTGACAACCCCTTTATCGCGTTGGTTGCAAGGTTATTATTTGTTTGTATTGGTACGAGGGACTTGCATGTGGCCTCCTACTGGATTGATACCTTGGTTCTCAAAAACCTATGGAAATACTTACGGTACTTTGCTGCATCACCCTTTCCTCTTCAAGGGAGAAACCAACGCAGTGCTTAAGAGGTAGCACTACTTCGGGCTCGTGAAGTAGCTGGTCAATGCCTGCCCCCGACTTGACGTCATCAAGAGGTCGGTCTGCATCGAGGGTGCGCGGATGGCCTTCGCCCGCGTCAAGGTGCAGTGGGAGAAGATGAACGCCATCTAACTCGCGACCGAGGGACCGCCCACTGGCAAGGAGCACCGCACGCCTGAGCGGTATTTTGATGATGTCCTGGAGGGTCCCGTATTGTAGCGCAGCAACGTGCTAAGGACATAATTTTTTAATGAATACATTCATGTTATCCTGTCCTATATGGTGAAGCAAGACTGATATGTAATATAGTGCTTGTTATTATTTGTTATTGTTTAAAATTTTACCTCCGATGCGGCCGTTTTGTTAAATTTGAGAGTTGGCCAGTCGTCGGCTTCAGCCCCATCGTAGGTAGTATGGGGGTCTTTGTGATGGAATCTAAACACTCTTGATCCAAAAGGTTGTTCCTTGAAGGAGGTGTTTAGCGTAGCGAACCAAGCAATCCGACTATTCGGCTTTATCACTCTCACTTAGCCATAGGAGTTTGACAAATAAAAAATATAGGCACAGCCCTTGGTTGGTATTTAATTCGGACTAGGGTGTTGTAGACACCTGATCGGGTGGAGGCCGATCCATCGCACAAGGAGGAAATATCGCAAAAGATTTTGAACCTCTGAATAGCTGACCGGCTCTCGCCACATCATGACAGACAGTTTTTGGCTTTCTCTACTGAGGTGTTTGCTCGGATAAACGAGAAACACAAACGCAATAGTTCTCCCTTTACTACCCTAGCTGATAGAGCAGAACGTAAGGTAGTAAGCACAGGAGCCGGGCAACCCAACTATTGACCAAAGACATTATTCAGAGCCAATGCATATAATGCTAATATTCAGGGTGCCGAACTGTACTGTAAAAGTGTTTGGACTTTGTTGCCATAGTACGGAGCGCAATGAAGCCCCTGGCGAATTAAAGCGTACCAGAGTGTACGTGCGCAATGGATAAAAAATAACGAAATAAAATGAAATTTGTAAGCTAGTGCCACATAAGTTGGGCCGCGAACAATTCTCATTATAATTTAATTAATACGTCGAAGCGTATTTGTACAAATAGTGCGATGAGGAACCAGGCTATTTAACATGCCAAGATTAAGGGGGAGCTGCGTCCGGGTCCTGAAAACAGGTAGGATGATCGTCAAAGCGAACGTCTAGAGATTCCCCCACACGGCTGTGGTGCTTGCCACCTTAATGTATCCGTCCTTCGAAAGGACCGATGACCAGGCCGCCACTAGGGGCCTGTGGAAAAGAAACCTGAAAAGGGTAAAAGGAAAAGTGAAAGTATGTGTGTCCAAGGAAGGCCGAGCCATATTGTGGACCACAGTATGGTTGTGCCTCCGTCTCTGCCCATGGTATTTTGAGTGCATAGTTATGTATGCATGGTACATATGCTGCCATTTCGTCAGGAATGAGATGGAGGCTGAATTGCTAGTCTAACTCCTGACAAGCCGGACTGTCATGCTGCGGAGTAGTCCGGACTCGTTTGATAGTGTCCGGGGGCTTGGCCGCTGAATTAAAATTCTGCCTTAAAAGGCCGCTCTGTACTTCCGCTGTCAGGGCTGTGGTGTGTTCCTCGGTACGGAGGGAGCGCTCCGTGTTTCCATTGACTGTTATGACACCGCGTGGTCCGGGCATCTTGAGATTGAGATAAGCATAGTGTGGCACCGCATTAAATCGAGCGAATGCGGTTCGTCCGAGCAGTGCGTGATAGCCACTGCGGAAGGGGACTATATCGAAGATCAGCTCTTTGCTTCTGAAGTTGTCCGGGGATCCGAAGACAACTTCCAGTGTGATTGAGCCCATACAACGGGCCTCCACACCAGGTATGACTCCTTTAGAGGTAGTTTTGATGGGCTTGATCCTTGATGGATCGATGCCCATTTTGTGCATTGTGTCCTGATAGAGCAGGTTAAGGCTGCTGCCCCCGTCCATGAGGACTCGCGTTAGGTGGAATCCATCAATTATTGGGTCAAGGACCAGTGCGGCTGAACTGCCATGGCGGATACTAGTGGGATGGTCCGTGCGATCGGAAGTGATCGGGCAGGACGACTATGGGTTGAATTTTGGGGCGACTGGCTCTATCGCATAGACGTCCCTGAGCGCGCGCTTGCGCTCCCTCTTCGGGATATGGGTGGCGTATATCATGTTCACCGTTTTGACTTGAGGGGAAAACTTCTTCTGTCCCCCTGTGTTCCGTGGATGGGGCTCCTTGTCATCGTCCTCACTTTGCGACCCCTTCTCCTTGTTTCCGGTGTTTATCTTGCCGACCTGCTTAAAGACCCAACAACTTCTGTTGGTGTGATTGGCTGGCTTATCGGGGGTGCAATGTATCTGACATGGACAATCGAGAATGCGGTCTAGGCTGGATGAGCCTGAATTGTTCGTTTTGAACGGCTTCTTCCGCTGGCAGGACTTGGAGCCGCTGAATCCGGCGTTGACCGCTATGTCATCGGTATTATCACCGTTGATTCAATGCTTGTGTCTATTGCATCGGGGCTTGTCGTTGCTATTTCTGGCTTCCGAAGTGCCATGTTCGCTTGCATTGTTATTGCTACGGGCTAGCGAGCTATCTTCGCCCGCGCAAAAGCGGGTCATAAGCGCCGTGAGGGCTGCCATGGACTTCGGCTTTTCTTGGCCGAGGTGTCGGGCAAGCCATTCATCCCGGATGCTATGTTTAAAGGCCGCTAGGGCTTCGGCATCCGGATAGTCGACGATCTTGTTCTTGTTGGTTAAGAACCAAGTCCAGAATTTCCTGGCTGACTCTCCGGGCTGTTGAATTGTGTGACTTAAGTCGTCGGCATCCGGAGGTCGGACATATGAACCTTGGAAGTTGTCGAGGAAGGCTTCTTCCAAGTCTTCCCAGCTGCCAATGGAGTTTTCGGGCAGACTGTTCAACCAGTGCCGAGCTGGTCCCTTGAGTTTTAGTGGGAGGTTTTTGATGGCATGGAGATCATCACCACGGGCCATATGAATATGGAAAAGAAAATCCTCGATCCATACCGCGGGGTCTGTTGTCCCATCATATGATTCGATGTTTACGGGTTTAAACCCTTTTGGGAATTCGTGCTCCATTACTTCGTCAGTGAAGCAAAGAGGCTGTGCGGCGCCTCTATATCAGGCCACGTCGCGACGTAGCTCGGATGGAGTTCATCTGCGGTTCTCAGCCCGGGTGTGATTATGCTTGTTGCGTCTGGCTAGATAGCCGTCGTCGCGTGTCGGGGCATGCCCCCATGATCCATAGGTCAATCTATTCTGACCCGCTCTACTATCCAGGTCCTGCCGCAGGTCATATGTATAACCCCGAGCAGTTATGTCTCTGCCTTTACGGCGGGGTAGTATGGGCTGATGTTTGGCTTGAGTTGCCGCTTTGTCTCGGCCACGTGGTGGTCGGTCAGCCGCATTACGCGCTGACGGTACAGGCTCCAGCGCCTCGTCATCTAATTGAGGTAACCATTTGCACTTCAGATAACTTTTGGTTGGGCGCTCGAGGCCGTATTCCTCGGCTGCCAGGACGTTGGTCCATCTGTCATTGAGCAGATCTTGATCAGCTTGAAGCTGATGTTGCTTCTTTTTCAGGCTCCTTGTAGTGGCCATTAGCCGGTGCTTAAAGCACTCCTGCTCGAGAGGTTCCTCATGCACGATAAAGTCTTTGTCACTGAGGCTCACCTGCCCATCTTCTCGATTGTCCTGTGAGTCTGAGTCTTTGTTTGCGGTCTGTTCCACAAGGCTGACCTGCCCATCTTCCCGATCGTCATGTCTTCGGCTCGTCGGGATCTTCTTTGTCTTCGGCACCGTCCGGAGTGTTATTGTCTCCTATGCCGGTATTGCTATCTTTTCTACGGCGTGATTTAGAGCGGCGCCGCTGACGCCGGTGCTTTGGCGGTATCTCAGGAGGTTTATCCTCAACTGGGTCTTCTTTGTCATCGCCGTTATTCTCTTTGGGTGTATCCACCATATACACGTCATACGAAGAGGTGGCCGACCAGCGTCCGGTAAACGGCGGGTTTTGGGCGTACTCATCTTCGGCATCGTCGTCCATATCGTCGATGTCTTCGGAGCCGTAATCGAGCATGTCGGTTAAGTCCTCGACAGTGGCTATGAAGTGGGTGGTGGGTGGGAGGCAAAATTCCCTGCTCACAGCCCCTAGTCCGGGCTGGGCGTAGTTCGGACGTTGCTCCTCTGTAATGACAAGTGATCGCATCAAGTCCAGAGCCTCGCTTAAAGGCGAGGTTTGTCCAGAGAGAAGAGAGTTTGCGGAGTACAGCGAGAGGGATATTCCCCGGCCGGACTCACATGATGCTGACTCCGAGGGTTCAGAGTCAGTGCCGGGAGAAGGGTCTGGCTTCGTGATGGTTGCCAGCGACGCCACTTCAACCGGCTCTCCCGTACTGGGTTTGGTGGACGCAGACAGTCCGGCGGGCTCGAGAAGTCTGTCTTCGGACATGGCGACGCACTCCAGATCTAAGGCCAGAGCGGGAGCTGGAGTCGCGAATCCTTGGAAGATCAAGTCTCCCCGGACGTCAGCGACATAGTCCAGGTTTCCAAAACTAAACCGGTGACCTGGGGCGTAGCTGTCGATCTGCTCTAGATGGCCAAGCAAGTTGG
This sequence comes from Triticum aestivum, assembly GCF_018294505.1. Classification (NCBI taxonomy): domain Eukaryota; kingdom Viridiplantae; phylum Streptophyta; class Magnoliopsida; order Poales; family Poaceae; genus Triticum; species Triticum aestivum. Next base: position 130,584,460 of record NC_057814.1, on the reverse strand, counting down.
CCCGCGGTGCGAAGCCGCCGAACACGAAGATCTGGCCGGGGAGAAAAACCTCCCCCTGGACAGCATTGTTGTAGATGATTGACGGAGCTATCGAACCTCTTGAAGACGACGCAGCGGAACTCTCAGTGAAAGCACCAATGTCGGTGTCAAAACCGGCGGATCTCGGGTAGGGGGTCCCGAACTATGCGTCTAAGGTTGATGGTAACAGGAGACGGGGGACACGATGTTTACCCAGGTTCGGACCCTCTCTATGGAGGTGATACCCTACTTCCTACTTGATTGATCTTGATGAATATGAGTATTACAAAAGTTGATCTACCACGAGATCGTAATGGCTAAAACCCTAGAAGTCTAGCCTGTATGATTATGATTGCCTCTAGGGACTAAACCCTCCGGTTTATATAGATACCGGAGGGGACTAGGGTTGTACAAAGTCGGTTACAGAGAAAGGAATCTTCATATCCGAATGCCAAGCTTGCCATCCATGCCAAGGAGAGTCCCATCCGGACACGAGAGAGTCTTCTGTCTTGTATCTTCACGGCCCATCAGTCCGGCCCATGTCCAGCAGGCCGGACATCCGAGGACCCCTTAATCCAGGACTCCCTCAGTCATGGAGAGCACTGGGATGATGAAGATGGCCACCGGTGAGGGATCCCCCTCTGGCACGGTGCCGAAACAGGGTCCCGATTGGTTTTTGGTGGCTATAGAGGCTTGCGGCGACGGAACTCCCGATCTAGGTTATGTTCTGGGGGTTTCTATATTTATAGGAGAGGTTGGCGTCGAGAACAAGTCAAGGGGCCCCACAGGGAGTCCACGAGGCAGGGGGCGCGCCCTCCACCCTCATGGGGCCCACAGGACTCCCCTCCGGTAACTCTTCGTTCCTGTATTTTTTATATTTTCCAGAAAAAATCTCCGTTAATTTTCAGCGCATTCCGAGAACATTTAATTCTGCACAAAAACAACACCACGGTAGTTCTGCAGAAAACAACGTCAGTCCGGGTTACTTCTAACCAAATCATCCCAAAATCATGTAAAAATATTATAACCATGGCAAGAATACATCAAAAATTATAGATACGTTGGAGACGTATCACATGCCACCACGCAGGTGCTTGCTGAGTTGGCCTGGAAGCTGTACGTCGCCCTACAGGTGCCTACCTTGTTGGCGGGTTGACTGCTGTATTGGAACGGCAGCGGAGCCTTGGCAGGTGGGGGCCTGGCTGCGGCCCCGCAGATGTCCCCGACAAGGGTCTCGCCGGGCCCCCGGCAAGGGCTTTGCCGGGGTCTCGCACGTGTCCCCGGCAAGGGTCTTGCCTGGGGTCTTGTGAGCGTCCCCGGAAAGGATCTTGCCAGGGTTTCTGTCTTCTGATTATCATCTTGTATTGTGTGTCCTTGGTCTTCACAAAGATTTGCGTGCCACCATGCAGGCGCTTCTGAGCCTTGGTTCCAATGTTGTTGATGGTGTCGAAACTCTTAGGCCCATGGGTGGTGGCTCTGCTGGTGTTGGTTAAGTTGCCCCGGCAAGGCTCTTGCCGGGGCTATGTAAGCTGCCCCGGCAAGGTTCTTGCCGGGGGAGCCCACCTTGTCCCTTCGCCCCTCGCGCCTCTGTCTTGGCGTTGCTCTAGTAGCCTTGCGTCTTTGCTTCCTCTTCTGTCCCGCCAAGCGCGGCCGCATGCGTGTGGCTGCGACTGCCCGAGCACAAGTAAAGTGGTACGAAAAGGACCCCTACTTTTGTACACCGACAGGAGCCCCCGGTCCTGGGCCACATATAAGCGTGGAGCGTTATTGGGCCAGGCCCAGAACGGTGCGCGGGCGCGCGCGTGGCGGAGTTTTACCGCAGTAACTCCCTCGCCAGTTGCGCTTCCCCATGACCCGCGTTGAATGCGTGACGTGGGGGTCGTGCGTGGGGCGGTTGCTACACGCTTGCGTAACATCATGGTAAATGGTAAAGAGGCGGCTCGCGCCTTCCCCATAAAAAGAAGAAAACGCAGGGGCGCGGCTCATTTACTAGGTGGACTCGGGTCGGGGCCTTCAAGGCGCCCGCGCCCCATGATCACGGGGTGGAAAACAGTCGCTTCACTTGTCTTCTCGGTTCTGGCCTACTCGCCACGTGTTCTTCATGCCCCAAGGATGGTAGGTGGTGGACATGGAGGGCACGGGTCTTAATGGTGAGGCAGGAAACCGGGTCGTCGCTGATTGGAGCAGCAGGTCGGTCCCGATACCCTGCGCCCCTGGCGGCCGGATTGATTAAGCGGGGCGGTCGAGCCCCGGCCCCGCCCCTTTATAAGAAGGGGAGGGGGATGGCACCCTTCAATCCTTCAACATCCATCTTCTTCCATCTTTACTCCTTCCTTCCCTCCTGTATGGCGAGAGGGCGCGCCGGCGCTCCGATGGCAGCGAGAGGGTCTTTGCCCGACAGCGTGCCCCTCCTTCCCAAGAGCTCGTGGCGGTGGAGCCGTCCGTGATAGGAAGAGGCAGGGGGCGAGGCCGAGGCCGCCATGGCGCTCGAGGGTGAGGAGGATGGGGCGGTGCACCAGCCTCGCCTCCGCTGGCGGCTCCTCCCCCAATGGAGGGCCATGCCGGAGACCAGCCCCGCGAGTTCTTCATCAGGCGGCACAAGCCAGTGCGCGGTCGCCTTCGTCTCCCCACTCCGTTCGCTCGGGAGATGGAGCTCCACCCGCCACATTCTTTGAGACTGCATATGAGGGGCTGCTGGAATGGCAGCATGCGGGTCGACGTCGACTTCGCCGCCCCCCATGTTATGTATCTCCGTCATGGATGGAAAGCCTTCGCTCATGCCCATAGCCCATCGGAGGGGTCGTCCTCCATTTCAAATTGATGGAGAACGGCCTGCTTTCCGTCAAGGTTTTTGGGCACTTGGGAACTCGCCTAAGGTGTTGCGTGGAGAGCTCCTCCGACGACGAAACCTCCTCCTCAAGCAAGAGTGATGAGGAGGACAGCGACAGCGACGACGAGGGCCTCAAGCGGGAGGATGCCGACTCCGACTCCGACTGACCGCGCCGCCCTCCTCCCTCGGCCTCTCGCCCTGCCGAGGGTCTTCCTCATCAAGCTCTCCATCGGCGCGTTCCCCGCCACTTCCTTTTTGCCTTCACCTGCCGCACCTAGGAGGAAAGGGGCAAGAATGGAGATCACGGGGTACCCATCTTTCTTTTGAATTGTAGGCACTTGCCAAATCTTAATTTCTAGATAATGTTAATGAAAAAGTCCAGCCTTGCCGAGAACCCGTGCACGTACGTTTGTGCAGAGGCGAAATGCCTCCTTAATGTAGATAAACGATTCCTCCCGACAAGCTGCCTTGCCGGCCCCCTCTGCGCCTGCCGGAGAATCATATCTGCCGGGTTACAGACAAAGGGTCCAGCCCCCCGTCCACCTCCTTTTAGCAAGGGCTACTGTGACCACTCCGATCGAAGCAGCGTTCGGGCCGGAAATAGGAACACCCGAGTTTTTAAAGGAGAGCGGTGAGGTTTTCTAATGCACGAGTCATAGGTTACGAATGCGAATGGGCAAGAGGTAAACTTTATCTACTTGGTTTGCCGGGGATCGCCGTGCCGGGCAGTCTTCTCAACTTCTTGCCGGAGCCGGGTCCTTGGTGGGATCGCACGTCCTTGCCGTGGCTGGAAACAAGAGAGGGCAAGAGCATGGGACCTCGACGGTCCACTAACATTTATTGGAATCAAAAAAGCAGTATAGTACCCTGGACAAGCATGCATATACGTATACACATAAACATGGAAATCAACAGGAAACTATACATACTAAGGGATTTCTTTCCCTGACTGCGCAGAGGGTCTGCGCCTGGCTCTGTACATAGGGTTACATGCCCTGCCGGCAAGGCTAGTACAAAATGGGGTTGTCGGGGCTCCCGGCAACCGCGCCTTATGGGTAAAACTTGCGAAGATGTTTGATATTCCAGGAATTCCTCACCGGAATGCCATCTTCGGTCTCCAGGCGGACTGCGCCGGGCCTGGTGACTCGTATTACCCGATAAGGGCCTTCCCACTTTGGCGTCAACTTGTTTGAATTCTTCGCGAATTGGACCCGCCGAAGAACAATGTCGCCTTCCTCAAGGCTTCGAGCATGAACCTTGCGGCTATGATAGCGGCGCAAGGCTAGCTGGTAGCGAGCGGCTCGCACAGCAGCCCGAAGACAATCTTCCTCAAGGAGCGTCGCATCATCTTGGTGCAACTGCTCTTGCTCAAGCTCATCCGTGGCGATAACTGCTTCTGCCCCGTATACCAGGGCAAAGGGTGTCTGGCCAGTGGCTCTATTTGGTGTCGTCATGATTGACCAAAGAACTGCTGGCATTCATCAATCCAGCGCCTTCCGCACTTGTGCAGCTTGTCAAAAGTTTTGGTCTTGAGGCCTCGCAATACTTCTGCATTCGCCCTCTCAGCCTGGCCATTACTTCTGGGATGAGCAACAGAAACAAAACAGACCTTGCTTCCAAGGTCTTGAATGTACTGCATGAAGGTGCGGCTTGTGAACTGCGTGCCGTTGTCAGTGATGACTCTGTTCGGCACACCGAAACGGCAGACTAGTCCCTTGAAGAACTTGATGGCTGACTGTGTTGTCACCTTTCTCACCGGCTCCACTTCCACTTTGTGAGCTTGTCGATCATGACAAACAAGTACTCAAAGCCCCCGACAGCACGGGGAAAGGGGCCCAGTATGTCGAGCCCCCAGACCAAAAATGGCCAGGAGAGAGGGATTGTCTGAAGAGCTTGGGCTGGTTGATGAAGCTTCTTTGAATGGAACTGGCACGCTTCACACTTGGTTACTAGGGCAGTTGCATCCTGGAGGGCGGTGGGCCAGAAGAAGCCTTGCCGAAACGCTTTGCCGGCAAGGGCTCTCGACCCTATGTGGGAGCCACACATGCATCCATGTATCTCTGCCAACAGCCTGAGTCCGTCTTCCCGAGGAATGCACTTCAACATCACGCCGTTCGTTCTCCTTCTGTATAGGGCATCATCCACAAACTAGTACATGATGGACCGACGGGCTACTTTCTCTGCTTCTTCTTGTTCCTCAGGAAGCTCCCTGTCGGGTGGTTGGTGCGACATATGCCAACGGATGGCTTATCATTGTGGGTGCCAATAAAACATCGCCAGTGCCTGGAAACGGGATGAGGCGAAGACATGCACACCGGCGGATCTTACCCAGGTTCGGGGCTCTCCGAGGAGATAACACCCCTAGTCCTGCTCTGCGGGGTCTCCGCATGATCACTACATCAAGGAAAGGTAGCTACAATCGCTCCTAGAGCTGTTGGGTTCAAGGGCGAAGAAGAACAAGGCTAGCTCTTGCTTCTCTCTATCTCTATGGTGTGTGTGCTGTGTTTAGAAGCCCCCTTTGCATGGGTGCTCCGGGGGGTTTATATCGGCCTACCCCCCGGGGGTACAATTGTAATCCGGCTGGGCTCTGGTCCCAGCCGTCAGTGTCTACACTCGCCGGCTTCTCCGCCGGCTGTTGGGGCCCGCCGACTGGTGGGTCCCGCCGGCTGCCGGCCTCTTGGCCGACAGGCCGGCCCCACCGCCTAGGGTCTTGCCGGCGGCTGCTTACTGTAGCCTCGCCTCTGATGTCGAGGGCTTCGTCGAGGTATGCGTGGCTACAGTGGGCCGCCTCGGGGGCTCTCACTGTAGCCTTACCTCGTCTTGTCTCCTTAATGGGGCTCCTGCTTCGAGGAAGGGGGTAGCCGGCTTCTGGGGGCCGGCTACGCCCTTGGCCGACTGGGGGAGGCCGGGCCGCCTCCGCGCCTCTCTCTGGCGGAAGGGGCCCGCCGCCTGCGGGCCGTACAGGAGTCGGTCGTGGATGACGTTGAGGCTGGCATGGCTACAGTGCTGAGCCGAACAGGAGACGGTCATCCCGTACGGCCTCCTGTGGCCATGCCTGCCTCGGGCCTCAGGGGTAGTGGGCCGCACTGCGGCCACGCCCCGTCTTGTCACCATTATGTGGGTGTAGCTTTGGTGGTTGTGGTCTCGACCGACTGCTTGGAGTCGGCGCTCTTCTTGGCCGGCTCCCTGGAGTCGGCCACCCCGTGGTTGTCCTGGGGTGAGGTCGTTGAGGCTGGGTCGCCTTCCGGGAGTCGGCTTCAGAGGTAGCCGGCCAGGGAAGGCGGCCCAATGTTTGGAGTGCTTGGAGGCCCAAAGGCCTGATAATTTTTTTAGAAGAACCAGGGGCAGTCGGTTAGGCTACCCGTGGCCATTTACTCCGACAGTAGTCCCCGAAGCTGATTGGGCTTCGAGGTGGAATAGGGGTGGAGAAGCTCGATCAGCTTCCTATCTTGGCAAGTCAGCAGCTGGGAGCCGGCTTTGGTTAGGCGTGCCGCCTTGGTCGAAAACTCCGGAGTCGGAGGACGGGAGCTCGCTAGTGTGCGCACCGGGCCGCGGGCCGGCCACTTGCCGTCTGCGAACAACGTGGCCTCCCTTGGCCAGAAAGCCTGCCAGCCCACGCGCGTGACGGGACGTCGCCGCAGGGCGGGGGCCTGCCACGTCCGCGCCCGGTCCCAGGCGCGGATTCTTTGCATCCCGAAACCGCCCGCACGTCTCCTTGCGGCAGTTTCGGCCCGCCTTTAGGGCGCAATAATCGCGGTGCGTGGGGGGAATGGGTGCAGTTAATCCCACGTCCCCCCCACATCCGGGCTCCCCTGCCTCGCCTCGCGGAGCTATAAGTAGGGGAGGTGGAGGGCGGCAGGCCCTCGCACGCTCCTCCTACTTCCACCATCTTCTTCGCTCGCCGTTTCTCGCGACAGCGCCTCGCCGCCGCGCTCTTCCACTACTCGCTCCTCCGTCGCCGCACTTGTTCTCACCATGCCTCCCGCCACGGAGCAGTATGGCGGGGATTGGGACGGCTCCAATGTCCACGAAGATCACGTCGAGTTCCTCCGCCAGACGCGACGGCTGCCCAGCGCGGACAAGGTGGAGGTCCGCCTCCCACCGGCGAGGGAAATTACGCCGGAGCCGCGGGAGGGCGAGCGGGTGGTCTTCCGCTCGCACTTCTTGCGCGGCATCGGCCTGCCAGTGAGCGCCTTCTTCCGCTCCTGGCTCGATTTCTACCAGCTCCAGCCGCACCACCTCACCCAAAACGCGGTGGTGCTGCTATCAGCCTTCGTCACCCTGTGCGAGGGCTACCTCGGCGTCCTCCCCACCCTCGAGCTCTGGGGGGGAGTTCTTCCAGTCCAAGCTGGGCACGCGCATGCAGGGCGTGCCGGCTCAGACTGGCGCCTTCATCGCGTCGCGGAGGTCGGTCGCCGACAACCCCTTCCCCGTCATCACGCTGATCCAATCGGTGAAGAAGTGGCAAAAATCGTACTTCTACGTGCGGAACATCGCCCCGCGGGGCGACTACATCAACCTGCCGGCTTACGTAGCCGGCCCACCGGCGGGCAGGCGGCCCCAGTGGTCCTTCCGGGCCGTGACTCTGACGCCGGCCGGGTCCGCCGCCGTCGCCCGAGTGCGAGAGCTGACCCAGTCGGAGGGCTTAACGGGGCCTGACCTGCTGGCCGCATTTGTCACGCGCCGGGTTCTTCCGCTCCAGAGCCGGCCTCATCTGATCTGTCAGATGAGCGGCCAGCTCGATCCGAGCCAAATGTGCACCAAGGAGATGCCGCACGAGGAGGTCGCCTATATGGTGAACTACCTTGCGAACTGCAAACTCACCGAAGAGTGGCTGTTCGGCAAGGAGCCATATAGCCGAGCCAATCCGCCGCCCACGGTATGTTCTCCTTGTCTCTTTTTCTTTCTCTTTGCTTTGTTACCGAGTTCCTCTTGGCCGACTCTAACTTAGTCGGTTTGTTTTTTGACAGAGCCTTCTTCTTCGGCCGGCCGGCGGGTCAGACGCGGAGCGTCGATTCGTCCCAGACCGGCCCGAACACGATCTGGAGGACCCCGACTTGGGGGCGGCCGGTATGGACGACAACATCGAGCCGGGCGGTGGCGAAGCCGGCGGCAAAGCAGGCGGCTCCGGGCTCGAAGTCACCTTCGACGACTGGCCGGACGACGATGAGGCCGAAGTCGCCCCGCGCTGCCAGCCGGCATCTGGACGCGGCGCGGGTTCCTCCGCTGCACCGCCTGCTCGGGGCGGAGGTCAAAAGCGTCGCGCCGCCCAGGGTTTGTTCGGCAGCCGGACGAAGAAACCCAGGGGCGGGGCGGCAGTCACCAGGCGGGAGGAGGCGACCGCGAAGGCGGCCCGCTTCCGCAAGACGGTGAAGCAACCGCAGACCGTGTCGGCATACGCTCACTTTCTTTCGTATACTCTTTTTTCTTTCTTTTCTCTGGTGGTTCCTGAGCCCTTGTCTTTTTCTTCAATGATCAGAGCTCCGTTGTCGCTTGAGCGGGCGGCTGCTGCCTCCGTCGTCGAGTCGCCGAGGGGGTCTGGGAGCACCACCCGCCGTGTGGACCCCCGCGCCGAGCTTCTGGCGGTGACGGAACGGAATGCGCGGGAGGTGCGGGAGGAACAGGAGGCGCGGGTGGCGGAGGCACGGAAGGCGGCCGCCGCCCAGGCGGCACGGGAGGAGGAGGCGGCGAAGGCGCTCGCCGATGCCGTAGCCAGGGCCCAAGCAGAGGCTGCGGCCGCGGCGGCGGCGGGGGAGGTTTTGATGGTCACCCCGCTGCGCGTCCTGGCGCCTGGGGACGTGGAGCCCTCGCCAGAGGGAGCCAGCGGTGACCAGCCAGGGCTGGGGAGAGACGACGACGTCATCATCCTGGAGAGAGCACCGGTGCCGACCCCGCCAACTGGGGCAGCTCAAGGCGGCCGGCCTAATCAGCCGCCTGCGCAGTCGGCAGGGGGCGAGCCGGCCGCGAGGACTGAGATGGCGGTCCGGATGCCGCCAAGCCGGCGCGCGGGGAAGGCTGCGTCGGAGCCACAGAAAGCCGCATTGGAGCCGCAGCCGGCCGTGGGCTCCAGCTCGTCAGCCCAGGATGCGGAGGCGGCCAGCGCTACCTCGGGGTGGACGCCAGGCGGAGGGACGGCCGTGATGAACGTGGCTGCGCAGGACGTCCGGACCCGGCTCCAGGGCCAAGCTGCGGCGCTGAGGCAGTTCACCGACGAGTTCCTCGTGACGCGGGCGGCCATCCGGGTTAGTCTTCCCCTCTTGCTTCTTCTTGACTTTGATTTCTTCTTAATCTTGATTTCTTCTTGATCTTGATTTCTTCCATGGGGGCGCATCAGCGCACCCACTGGGTGTAGTCCCCGAGTTCCGAGTCGGCTGCTGAGCAGGCGGCTTGGAACTTCCTGGTGGATTTGTCTTTGCTATTCTTGCTCTTACTTCGAACTTCTGTCTATCTTGCAGGACTACCACAATCTTCGTGCGGCCGCCTTCAACTCCCAGGCTCGGGAGCTGACCCATAAGACCGCCGACCTTACTGAGAGCCGAGGTACGTGCTTTGTTCTTTATCTCATGTGGGGGCGCGTCAGTGCACCCACTAGGTCTAGTCCCCGAGATTCGGGCCGATTGCTGAGCAGTCGGGTCGGATCTTCCTTGACGACTTCTTCTTACTGTTCTTTCTTTTTCTGCCGTCTCTGTAGCGGCCAACGTCAGTCTGAGGGCACAGCTGGGAGAGTCTCAGACTGCCCTTCGTGCCAAGGATGCCGAGCTCACCGCCCTGGTGCAGGAACGCGACCGCCTGGCCAAGAAGTTGGCCGACCAGGAGGAAGGCCACAAGGTGGCACTGAAGGCTGTGCAGGACTGCGAAGCCGCTCTCCAGGCCGAGTACGAGATGGAGGCGGCTGGCTGGGCTGAGGCCAGGCAGACTCTGATCTCTGGCTATGGCCAGATCGAAGATCTGGTTGATGGTAAACCGCCTACCTCTTCGTCCATTCTTGCCATCTGCCACTTTGGCTCTTTTTCTGATTTCGTGCTCTTTTCTTCTTTTCTTCTTCTTTCTTCCGTAGAATATTTCCCTGGCTATTCTACTGCCGCCAACCAGACCATCGAGGCCCGTCGCCAAGCGCGAAGGCAGGCTGGCTTTGAGATCTCGCCAACCGCCGGCCGTTCGCTGGAGGAGCAGCTCTTGGCGATCCAGGCCCGCATCCAGCCGGCTCACCGACTGCTCCGTCGGCTTCAGCGTGCCGGGGCGCAGGTCTTGGCCGCCCTCTGGCCCGGCCAAGTGGTTCCTCACACCCCTAGTCGGACTGCCGACTGGCTGGAGGTGGCAGTCGGCCGCTTCGAGGCTTGGAAGGCCTCGGCGGCTCGCTCCGGCGCCAGGCGGGCGCTGGAGTTCGTCAAGGCCTGGTATCCCGGCCTGAGCCTGGATCAACTGGCTACCTGGCGGCAGCAAGCCGACACGGAGCTGGAGCCGGCGCGGCCCGCTATCATCCGGCGGGCTTCGGCGATCACCGACTATACCGACACCAGCTTCTTCGCCCCCGAGGTAGACGACAACGGTGTCGCCCAGCCGGAGGAATGGTTCGGGCTGAACCCGGCGGACGGTGAAGATTCGGCGGAGGAGATCGACTCCAGCGACGAGGGTGAAGAAGAGGAGGAGGAAGGTGAAGACGCCGAGCCGGCTGGTGGAGCAGCCGGCCAGCCTCAGCCTGACCGCACCTCCAGCATTACGTCGTGAGCAAGTGTGTCGCCTGCCGTTGGTGGTGATCAAGCCGAGACCCGCTAGGCGGCCACTCCTTCAGCCGGCGGGGCCGCCTTCACCGACCAGCTCGGCCTCCGCACTGCGCCTTAGTCTGCCATCTTTTGTTTTCCTGTCTTGTTACTTTTGGAACAATGTTTGGTTAAGTCTGCACAATTACACCCACTGGGTGTATTCGAACTTATGTCTGTTGCCAGCCTATTGGGGGCTTTATATGTATATATAACTTATGCATGCGTTTGGCCTTTCCTTGTACTTTGCTTTTTATCCTTCCGCTGTTTCCTTTGCCGCCCTCCCGTGGTTGCCGCCTCCCCAGTCCAACAGTTGCTCTGCAGTCTATAGCTGGAGGAGTGCTTGGCCAATTGGGGGGGAGTACTTTAGCTTTCCTGGACTAAAGCTAAGTGTTTAGGAAGCCGGCCAGCCGGCTGTTCTGACAGCCGGCAGGCGTGTTTGGAGGCCATCTCTTTGCTATATAGGTTCGTTGTTCCTTTAGCCATTTTTTGTGTGGGCATCCTTTCTGCCTTGCCTCTTGCTAGTCGGACAGTCGATTCTTCGAGCTGCGACTTTCAACAAGAGGGGACTCGGGAGCCGGCACACTACTTTTCTGACTTTAGGTAGAACTTTCAATATAGCTCAAGGCGGCCAGTCCCCGGGCTGACTAGTCGAACCCGGTGCCAGACAAGAAATCAAATGTAATAATACATTCATGGATATGACGCTTATCATTCATAGATAAACAAAGGCAGTCCCCGAGTACTGCTCGGGGGGCCTGTTGGTTTGTACTTAATACAAAAGGGTAGCATGATACATACTGCTTTCAACTGTAAAATCGTCTCAGGAGGTTTGCGTTCCATGGTCGCTCCGACACCTTGCCGGAGTCGTCTCTCTTGCATGCTCTTGGTTTTTGCGCGTCGATCAAGTAGTAGGAGTCGTTTCCGAGTGCCTTGCTGACGACGAAGGGGACTTACCAAGGGGCGGAGAGCTTGTGCTGGCCGGCTGTTCGCTGGATCAGCCGGAGCAGAAGGTCGCCCTCTTGGAAAGATCTTGGCTTGACCTTGCGGTTGTAGTAGCGGCGCAGCCCTTGCTGGTAGATGGCGGACCGGCTGAGTGCTAACAGCCGGCCTTCTTCCAGTAGGTCGACGTCGTCTTCTCTTGCTTCCTTGGCCTCCTCTTCCGTGTACATGGTGATCCGAGGCGAGTCGAACTCGATGTCTGTTGGGATGACAGCCTCGGCACCATACGCGAGGAAGAATGGAGTGAAGCTGGTTGACTTGTTGGGTGTAGTGCGCAGACTCCAGAGGACAGCCGGCAGCTCATCGAGCCAGCAGTCGGCCGATCGCTCCAGTGGTACAACTAGTCGAGGCTTGATGCCGGAGAGGATGAGTCCATTTGCTCGCTCGACCTGGCCGTTTGACTGCGGGTGGGCAACGGACGCTAGGTCCAGTCGGATGCCCTGCGTCGCGCAGAAACGTGCCAGTGCTCCTTTGGCGAAGTTCGTGCCGTTGTCGGTGATGATGCTGTGCGGCACGCCGTACCAAGTAGTGATGTCAGTGATGAATGTCACGGAAGTCGGCCCGTTCAGCTTCTTAATCGGCTTTGCTTCGATCCACTTTGTGAACTTGTCCACAGCGACAAGTAGATGCGTCAAGCCGCCGCGGGCTGTCTTGAAAGGGCCCACCATATCCAGTCCCCAGACGGCAAAAGGCCAGGTGAGGGGAATGGTCTTGAGGGCAGAAGCCGGCAGGTGTTGCTTGGAACTAAAAACTTGGCATCCTCTGCAGCTCTTGACTATTTCTTTAGCATCCTCCAAGGCAGTCGGCCAGAAGAAACCATGGCGGAAAGCCTTGGCCACGAGTGATCTTGAGGCTGCGTGGTGGCCGCATTCGCCTTGGTGGATGTCTTTGAGGATTGCCACTCCTTTTTCTGGCTCGACACAGCGCTGGAAGACCCCAGTGACGCTGCGCTTCACAAGCTGTCTGTTGATTATTGTATATGCTGCGGCTCATCGTTGCACCAGTCTCGCTGAGATCTCATCAGCCGGCAGCTCTCTGCTGACTAGGAACTTGAGGATGGGCCGGGCCCATGACGGAGCTGTGACTTCTTCTTCTGTTAAAGTAGCCACCATGACTCGGGTGGGTGGGTTGGGTGGCGTGGAGTTGGAGTCGGCCACCGCTTCTTGTGTCGTTGCAGTCCCCGGGCCGACTGCTGCAGTCCCCGGGCCGGGTTCTGAAGTCCCCGGGCCGGGTGCGACTACGGCAGTCCCCGGGCCAGTTGTCGAAGTCCCCGTGCCGCCTGCGGAGTTTCTCCAGTTGGATCCGGCTGTATCTGGCGCAGGCGGTACGAAGATGGAATCCGACTCTGGAGACGGCTTGATGGACAGCTTGAGGAGGCGCTGGAGGGAGACGCCAGTCGGTATGGCCTGTCGGGTGGAGCCGATCCGTGCTAGGGCATCTGCTTGGTCGTTGTCGGCCCTCGGCACGTGGAGGAACTCGCACCCTTCGAAGTATCCGCTGATCTGCTGGACGAGGAATCGATAGCTCGCCATGTTCGCGTCCTTGGCGTCCCAGTCGCCAGACGACTGCTGGACCACCAAGTCTGAGTCGCCGTAACACAGGATCCGGCGTATGCCAAGCTCTTTGGCTAGCCGGAGCCCATGTACGAGCACCTCGTACTCGGCCACGTTGTTGGAGGCGGCGAAGTGGATCTGCAGCATGTACTTGAGCTTGTCGCCTTTGGGAGAGGTGAGGACGATGCCGGCTCCCAAGCCGGTGCGCATCTTGGACCCGTCAAAGTGCATCCACCAATGGGTAGAGTCGGGAGCCGGCGGTAGGTACTGGGTCTCGGCCCAGTCGACGAGGAAGTCGGCCAATGCTTGCGACTTGATGGCGGTGCGGGGTTGGTAGAAGATTGTGTAGGGCGCCAATGGAATGGCCCATTTAGCCACCCGGCCGGATGCATCCCGGCTGCCTATGATCTCGGCGAGCGGGGCGGTGCACACGACCGTGATGGGGTGCTCTTGGAAGTAGGGCTTTAGTTTCTTGGCAGCAAAGTACACCCCATAGCACATCTTCTGATAATGCGGTTAGTTTTGCTTTGAGCTGGATAGCACTTCGCTGAGATAGTACACCGGCCTCTGGACTAGCTGGGCTCGGCCTTCCTCCGGGCGCTGGACCACAACAACGGTGCTGACGACTCGGCTAGTCGCGGCGATGTAGAGGAGCATGGGCTCCTTCTCAGTCGGCGCCGCCAGGACAGGCGGAGTGGTCAGCATTTTCCTCAACTCATGGAAGGCTTGGTCGGCTTGGTCGTTCCACTCGAAGTGAGTGGACTTCTTCATGAGTCGCTACAGGGGGAGAGCCTTCTCTCCTAGTCGGTTGATAAAACGATTCAGGGAGGCTAAGCAGCCAATGAACTTCTGCACATCTCGCAGCTTGGTGGGAATCTCCATCCTCTCGATGGCCTTGATATTGACGGGGTTGCATTCGATGCCACGTTCGGAGACCAGGAAGCCTAGCAACTGGCTGGCTAGCACTCCGAACACGCACTTCTCGGGGTTGAGCTTGATTTGGAATCGGCGCAAGTTGGCGAATGTTTCTTTCAGGTCTTCCAGCAGGGTGCCGCGCTTCTCTGTCTTCACCACAATGTCGTCTACATAGACGTGGGCATTTCTGCCGAGTTGTTTCAAGAGGCATTTCTGCATGCAACGCTGAAAAGTGGCACCGGCATTTCTCAAGCCGAATGTCATAGTCAGGTAGCAGAAAGCTCCAAAGGGTGTGATGAAGGCAGTCTTCAGGCGGTCAGCTGGGTCCAACTTAATCTGATGGTACCCTGAGTACGCATCCAAAAAACTTAACAGCTCGCATCCGGCTGTGGAGTCTATCACTTGGTCAATCCGTGGCAGAGCAAACGGATCCTTTGGGTAGGCCTTGTTCAGACTGGTGTAGTCTATACACATACGCCACTTGTTATTCTTCTTCAAAACCAGAACTGGGTTGGCAAGCCATTCTGGAAAGAACACTTCCATGACAAAGCCAGCGGCAAGGAGCCGGGCTATCCCTTCTCCCACAATTCTTCGCTTCTCTTCTGACAGTCGGCGGAGGGGTTGCTTGACCGGCTTCGCATCAGCTCGGACATGTAGCTTGTGCTCGGCGAAATCCTTCGGGACACCCGGCATGTCCTTTGGGGACCATGCGAAAATGTCTCGATTCTCATGGAGGAAGTCGACGAGCTCACCTTCCTATTTACTGTCCAAGTTCGCCCCGATGACAGCGAACCTCTCCGGGTTCTCCGGGTCCAGAGGTATCTTCTTCGTCTCTTTGGCAGGCTGGAAGGAGCCCTGCGCATCACAATCCTTGGGGTTGGGGGACAAGGCCGGCTGCTTGCCGGCCATGGCCACAACCAGTTCCAACATCTTCTTCTCTTCTGCCACCACGAGGGACTCGGCCAGCCGGCTACTGGCCATGGCGCACTCGATGGACTTCTTGTAGTCGCCGGCTACCGTGATGATCCCCTTTGAGCTCGGCATCTTCATCTTTAGGTAGGCGTAGTGGGGCACAGCCATGAACTTGGCCAGAGCAGGTCGGCCAAGCAGTGCATGATAGGGGCTCTCCAAATCCACTACCTCAAACCATATTGCTTCTCGGCGGAAATGATCTTTGTCTCCGAAGAGAAAATCCATTTTGATCTTGCCGATTGGGGAGCAAGACAGGCCGGGGATGATACCATGGAAGACGGTGCGGCTCGGCATGAGCTGCTTCGCTTTGATGTTCAGTTTTTTCATGGTATCGCGGTACAGTATGTTGATACTGCTTCCGCCGTCTATCAGGACGCGGGAAAATCTGGCAGCTCGCCTCTCTGTTGCGAGGGTGACGTCCAAGACCATTGCATAGGAGCCAGGAGAGAGCATCACCTCTGGGTGGTCGGCCTGGCTCCAGCTGATTGGCTTCTCTGACCAGTGCATGAACTCGGGGGTGCTAGTGGCGACTGCATTAACTTCTTGATGCTGTCTGCGCCAACTGCGCTTGTCGTGGGCTTGACTAGTGAAGACGACATAGGCGGCATGCTCTTCGGGGAATTCGTCTTGGATGGCGCCGACTGCCGGCCGGGCCGCCGGCTGCTGGGGGCCTGGAGGCGGCGGACCGGGAGGCGGAGGCGGCAACATCCTCTCGCCCTTGGTGATGCGGGTGAGCCAATGGCATTTCCGGGTTGTGTGGTTGGACGGCTTCGCGCCGCTGTGGAACTTGCAGGGGGCGTCGAGAGCTTGCTCGTAGCAGAAAGAAGGTTGCCAAGCCGGCCTGCCACCCTTCTTCTTGGGAGCGGGCCGTTCTTCGGGCTGCTCGTCTTCAACTGTGGCCACATGCCGACTGGTGGAAGTCGGCATGGGGGCCTTGCGCTTGTGATCGTTCTGGTAAGGGCGCCGATTGGGGTCGCCAGCCGGCGTCTTGGGAGCCGGAGCAATCACCTTCCCAGAGGGGTCTACTCGCAGCTCGGTCTTCATTGAGGAGTCAGCTGTGGCGTATTTGTCCGCGGTGATCAGCAACTCGTCGAGGGTAGCCGGCTCGTCGCAAAGAAGTCGGTGCTTGAGGAGGGTGCCCTCTCGGCACCCGGCGGTGAAGTACTCGATGGCCTGGACCTCATGCACCCCCTCGCAGGAGTTGCGGAGCTCGGCCCACTGCGTGAGGTAGTCGCGGGTTGACTCGTTGGGCCCTTGGACGCAGAGGGAGAGCTGGCGAGGCTTGGGAGGCCACTTGTAGGTGCTGGTGAAGTTGCGGACAAAGACTTCTGTGAAGTCTAGCCAACTGTTGATGCTGTAGGGCTTGAGGCTATTGAGCCATGTGCGCGCCGTGCCTTGCAGCATGAGGGGGACGTACTTGACGGCGATGCGCCGATTGCCGTTGGCTATGCTGACGGCCGTGGACTAGTCAATGAGCC
The DNA here is from genome assembly GCF_018294505.1 of Triticum aestivum. Classification (NCBI taxonomy): domain Eukaryota; kingdom Viridiplantae; phylum Streptophyta; class Magnoliopsida; order Poales; family Poaceae; genus Triticum; species Triticum aestivum. The sequence continues at coordinate 130,567,932 of NC_057814.1, read as the reverse complement.
AATCCTCCGGCTTCACTGAGCCGTTGTACTTGGGCGTGTCTCTGGGGAGCGAGAACCCTTTGGGGAAGGGCTCGTCGCGGATGCGGGGGCCAAAGCATGGCGGGCCGACATCGTCTTCTTCTTCTAACGCCAAGGATCGAGCAAGGCGGTCGATCCTGTGGCGGGCGTCGTTCTCGCCGACTCCTTCTCGGCGGCCGAGTCGGTCGCCAAGAGTCGGGTGTGTGATAGGCGGCGGAGTGAGGCGTCTTTCTCTTCGAGGCGGGGGAGGAGGCAGATTTCCTTGGTGCTCTACTGCTCGAGGGCGGCCCTCCGCGTCGCGCTCGATGGTGATGCGAGTCCGGCTGCGGCTGGCAGCCGGCTTCTTGTCTTTCTTCTGCCGTGCGCCGCTCGCAGTCGGCGAGCGGGACGTTGCGGCGTGCTCTCGGCGCGGGGGATGACTATCAGCACGAGCGCCGGCTTCGTGCCGTTCTGCAGCCGCGTCGATCAGCTGTTGGATCCGTCTTGTCATGTAGGGGAGCTCATCGGCTCCCAGCCCATTGAGCTCTTCTGCAGCCACCTGAGCGGCTCGCAGATTCTCGAGTGGGGTGGCATAGACGGGGCGATCTGCCCCCAGCATGCTGGCGACGGCCGCGCCGCGCTTCTGGACGAAGCCGGCTCGGCTCGGGCCGCTAGGCGGCGGCGTACCGAAGGCGGCGCGGTCGACTTCGCGCTGGTGGGCCTCGGTGAGGCGTCTCATGGAGGCTATCTTCTGGCCCTCCGCGATGAGGGCGAGGCGGCGTGCCTCCAGGGTCTCGGTGTCGCCATCGGCCGGGATGGGGACGGAGAGGTCATGCATCGCCGCTTGCAGGGCGTCGTGGGCGTTCTCGCCCGAGTTGGCGACGTGGCTGATGACCAGCACTTCGGTGACAGCGCTGCTGCCGCTGTCAGTTCGAGGGAGGGGGTCGTCGAAGACCACCACGTCGGAGGGGTAGGCGTCGAGCGATGCTGTGTCGGAGTCGACAAGCATCGGGTCGGTGGAGCCGACCGACTCCATGTCTGCAGCAGGCTCGCTGGAGACGTGAAGCTGGTCGAGGAGGCTGACGAGGCGGCTCTCGGGGTAGTCCGTGCCTGCGTCGAACGCAGGCTCGTCGGAGATGCGAGTCTCGCCGAGTAGATCGGCGAGGCAGCTCGCAGCGCAGGCGTCGTCGACGCCTTGCAGCGCGTCGAGGCAAACGCCATCGGGCGCAGCCGGCTGGCTGCGCTCGCGGGGGAGGAAGAGGGTTCCCGTCCAGAACAGGTCTCCCGACGACCGTGCACCTGGCCCCACGGTGGGCGCCAAATGTCGGGTGGTTGGTGCGACATATGCCAACGGATGGCTTATCATTGTGGGTGCCAATAAAACATCGTCGGTACCTGGAAACGGGATGAGGCGAAGACATGCACGCCGACGGATCTTACCCAGGTTCGGGGCTCTCCGAGGAGATAACACCCCTAGTCCTGCTCTGCGGGGTCTCCGCATGATCACTAGATCAAGGAAAGGTAGCTACAATCGCTGCTAGAGCTGTTGGGTTCAAGGGAGAAGAAGAACAAGGCTAGCTCTTGCTTCTCTCTATCTCTATGGTGTGTGTGCTATGTTCAGAAGCCCCTTTGCATGGGTGCTCCGGGGGGTTTATATAGGCCTACCCCCCAGGGGTACAATTGTAATCCGGCTGGGCTCTGGTCCCAGCCGTCAGTGTCTACACTCGCCGGCTTCTCCGCCGGCTGTTGGGCCCGCCGACTGGTGGGTCCCGCCGGCTGCCGGCCTCTTGGCCGACAGGCCGGCCCCACCGCCTAGGGTCTTGCCGGCGGCTGCTTACTGTAGCCTCGCCTCTGATGACGAGGGCTTCGTCGAGGTAAGCATGGCTACAGTGGGCCGCCTCGGGGGCTCTCACTGTACCCTTACCTCGTCTTGTCTGCTTAATGGGGCTCCTGCTTCGAGGAAGGGGGTAGCCGGCTTCTGGGGGCCGGCTACGCCCTTGGCCGACTGGGGGAGGCCGGGCCGCCTCCGCGCCTCTCTCTGGCGGAAGGGGCCCGCCGCCCGCGGGCCGTACAGGAGTCGGTCGTGGATGACGTTGAGGCTGGCATGGCTACAGTGCCGAGCCGAACAGGAGACGGTCATCCCGTACGGCCTCCTGTGGCCATGCCTGCCTCGGGCCTCGGGGGTAGTGGGCCGCACTGCAGCCACGCCCCGTCTTGTCACCGTTATGTGGGTGTAGCTTTGGTGGTTGTGGTCTCGGCCAACTGCTTGGAGTCGGCGCTCTTCTTGGCCGGCTCCCTGGAGTCGGCCACCCCGTGGTTGTCCTGGGGGGAGGTCTTTGAGGCTGGGTCGCCTTCCGGGAGTCGGCTTCAGAGGTAGCCGGCTAGGGAAGGCGGCCCAATGTTTGGAGTGCTTGGAGGCCCAAAGGCCTGATAATTTTTTCTGAAGAACTAGGGGCAGTCGGTTAGGCTACCCGTGGCCATTTACTCCGACACTCCCCTGTTTGGAGGAAACGGACGGTGTGCTGTGCCCATGCCAGAGCCTGAGGTTCGACGGCAAGGACTAAAGGAATATCTTCGGCCGTAAGGGCAGCTACCTCTAGGATCAGAGCTCGAGGCTCTGCCGGGGGTTGCTGCTCTCCGACAAGCTTGGGGCACCCGACAACGTCTTTGCCGGCGGCTCCTGGGAGCTCAGCGGGAAAGTACTTGCCAAGGCCTGTCTTACATCGCTTGTTCTGTCCTGCTGATGGCTCGACGGACAGTTGAGTTAATTGAAGCACAAAGGTACCAGGTTCCATAGGCAACTTCAGGGCAGCGCGGTTCGACAGGTTGTCAGCAATGCCGTTCTCCGCTCGGGGAACATGTTCTGCTTGCAATCCGTCAAAACGCTCTTCCAACTTCCTCACTTCATCCACGTAGGCCTCCATCAACGGGCTCTGGTAATCCTTGTTGACTTTCTTAACAACGAGCTGCGAATCACCTCTGATGATGATGTCACAGCCTGATTTTTGGCCCTTTCTTTTTCTTTTGTTTTTCCGAGATTTTTTGCTTGAGTTTTCTTTTTCCGTGGCTTTGTGGTCTGGAAACTGAAGAAGATGACCTCTTCTTTGCTTCCAGAGTGGCTTGTCAATCTCAAATCCTTCCCTAGACCTTTCCATTTTCATGCTAGCCAAATACCAATATTCTTTTTATTGGGAATATTCCTTTTCTATTAAAGGAATAACTCTAATTGCCCTAGGTTGTGAAGCAACCTATGTTTCCATCACTCCTAAAATTCCCAAATAATTCTCCTAAATTTTTTGGGTCATATCCTCCTCAAATATGGCAAATTATTTCATTTGCCATGTTTATCATCATGCTCAAATAATTCTTTTCCTATTATGTCATGAATGGCAGATTGTGAAGCAAGTGCCATTTATCTTTTCCCAATTGACTCCAAACTTCTTGGACATCTTTCAATTGTCCAAATAATGGCCTCATGACAAATTTCAACTTAATTTTCCTAGTAAATATTCCTGAGCAATTTTTCAAAGTTCCTGTCTGAGGGAATTGGTTGTGAAGGAACTACTAGCTAGGTTAATCCAATTGAGTAGAATTTTTGCATGGTATTTCATATCATCAAATAAAAGCTCTCCACAAGATTTGTGCTCATGTAAAGCCTCCATGTGAGCACAGCTTCAAATCTTTGTTTCTGCCCAAATTTTCAGTTAGTGAAGCAAGTATATTTTATCTTGCTCCATTATATCTGAAAATTTTCCTAGGCCTTCTCTTATCCGTATAACCTATCTCCACCCAATTTGGGCATATTCCATCTAGCCAATTGTCCTCTAGAATTTTTGCAAGTTTCTGGACAGAGAGAATAGCCATGAACGAAGTACCATTTTGGTGAATCAAATTCGTATGAAATTTTTACAGGATCTCTATATGTCCAAATCATAATGCCTTGCCAAATTTCAGATCAATTGGCTACTCCATGTGAGTGCACCTTCCTGATCAGGATTCTAGACCATATTTGTAGTTGCAAAGCAACTATGTTAATTACGGGTCCATTTCCCCTAAAACTTTCCAGAATCATAATCTCTCCATAGTTAAACACATCAGACAACTCCATTTGACCCAATCAGCTCCCTGTTGATCACCAGTGCTCATCCAATACTGATACAACAAAGGTTCAGCGATGCCATGATAACCCACAAGTATAGGGGATCACAACAGTTTTCGAGGGTAGAGTATTCAACCCAAATTTATTGATTCGACACAAGGGGAGCCAAAGAATATTCTCAAGTATTAGCAGTTGAGTTGTCAATTCAACCACACCTGGATAACTTAGTATCTGCAGCAAAGTATTTAGTAGCAAAGTAGTATGATAGTAACGGTAACAGTAGCAAAAGTAATATTTTTGGGTTTTGTAGTGATTGTAACAGTAGCAACGGAAAAGTAAATAAGCGGAGAACAATATGTGAAAAGCTCGTAGGCATTGGATCAGTGATGAAGAATTATGTAGGATGCGGTTCATCACGTAACAGTCATAACATAGGGTGACACAGAACTAGCTCCAATTCATCAATGTAATGTAGGCATGTATTCCGAATATAGTCATTCGTGTTTATGGAAAAGAACCTGCATGACATCTTTTGTCCTACCCTCCCGTGGCAGCGGGGTCCTAACGGAAACTAAGGGATATTAAGGCCTCCTTTTAATAGGGTACCAGACCAAAGCATTAACACATAGTGAATACATGAACTCCTCAAACTACGGTCATCACCGGGAGTGGTCCCGATTATTGTCACTTCGGGGTTGCCGGATCATAACACATAGTAGGCGACTATAGACTTGCAAGATAGGATCAAGAACTCACATATATTCATGAAAACATAATAGGTTCAGATCTAAAATCATGGCACTCGGGCCCTAGTGACAAGCATTAAGCATAGCAAAGTCATAGCAACATCAATCTCATCAATCTCAGAACATAGTGCATACTAGGGATCAAACCCTAACAAATCTAACTCGATTACATGATAAATCTCATCCAACCCAGAACCGTCTAGCAAGCCTACGATGGAATTACTCACACACGGCGGTGAGCATCATGAAATTGGTGATGGAGGGTGGTTGATGATGACGATGGCGACGGATTCCCCTCTCGGATCCCCGAACAGACTCTAGATCAGCCCTCCCGAGAGAGTTTAGGGCTTGGCGGTGGCTCCATGTCATAAAACGCAATGAATCTTTCTCTCTGATTTTTTTTCTCCCCGAACACAAATATATAGAGTTGGAGTTGAGGTCAGTGGAGCTCCAGGGGGCCCACGAGGCAGGGGGCGCGCCCTGGGGGGGGCAGGCGCGCCTCCCACCCTCGTGGACAGGGTGTGGGCCCCATGGCCTTGATTCTTTCGCCAATATTTTTTATTATTTCCAAAAATAATCTCCGTGAAGTTTCAGGTCATTCCGAGAACTTTTGCTTCTGCACAAAGATAACACCATGGCAATTCTGCTGAAAACAGCGTCATTCCGGGTTAGTTCCATTCGAATCATGCAAGTTAGAGTCCAAAACAAGGGCAAAATTGTTTGGAAAAGTAGATACGACGGAGACGTATCAACTCCCCCAAGCTTAAACCTTTGCTTGTCCTCAAGCAATTCAGTTGATAAACTGAAAGTGATAAAGAAAAAATTTACAAACTCTGTTTGCTCTTGTTGTTGTAAATATGTAAAGCCAGCATTCAAGTTTTCAGCAAAGATTATGAACTAACCATATTCACAATAACACTTAGGTCTCATGTTTGCTCATATCAATGACATAATCAACTAGCGAGCAATAATAATAAATCTCAGATGACAACACTTCCTCAGAACAATCATGATATGATATAACAAGATGGTATCTCGCTAGCCCTTTTTGAGACCGCAAAACATAAATGCAGAGCACCTTTAAAGATCAAGGACTGACTAAACATTGTAATTCATGGTAAAAGAGATCCAGTCATAGTCATACCCAATATAAATTAATAGTAATGGATGCAAATAACAGCGGTGCTCTCCAGCTGGAGCTTTTTAATAAGAGGGTGATGACTCAACATAAAGTTAAATAGATAGGCCCTTCGCAGAGGGAAGCAGGGATTTGTAGAGGTGCCAGAGCTCGATTTTGAAATAGAGATAAATAATATTTTGAGCGGCATACTTTCATTGTCAACATAACAACCGAGAGATGGCGATATCTTCCATGCTACACATATTATAGGCGGTTCCCAAACAGAATGGTAAAGTTTATACTCCCCCTCCACCAACAAGCATCAATCCATGGCTTGCTCGAAACAACGAGTTCCTCCAACTAACAAGAGTCCCGGGGGAGTTTTGTTTGCAATTATTTTGATTTGATTTGCATAAAGCATGGGACTAGGCATCCCGGTGACTAGCTATTTTCTCGTGAGTGAGGAGAGGAGTCCACTCCTCTTGAGAATAACCCACCTAGCATGGAAGATACAGACAGCCCTAGTTGATACATGAGCTATTCGAGCATGCAAAACAGAATTTCATTTGAAGGTTTGGAGTTTGGCACATACAAATTTACTTGGAACGGCAGGTAGATACCGCATATAGGAAGGTATAGTGGACTCATATGGAATAACTTTGGGGTTAAGGGATTGGATGAACAAGCAGTATTCCCGCTTAGTACAAGTGAAGGCTAGCAAAAGACTGGGAAGCGACCAACTAGAGAGCGACAACAGTCATGATCATGCATTAAAATTAATAAACATTGAGTGCAAGCATGAGTAGGATATAATCCACCATGAACATAAATATCATGAAGGCTATGTTGATTTTGTTTCAACTACATGCGTGAACATGTGCCAAGTCAAGTCACTCGAATCATTCAAAGGAGGATACCATCCTATCATACCTCATCACAACCATTTTAATAGCATGTTGGCACGCAAGGTAAACCATTATAAACTCCTAGCTAATTAAGCATGTCATAAGCAACTATAATCTCTAATTATCATTGCAAACATGTTTATTCATAATAGGCTGAATCAGGAACAATGGACTAATCATTATAGGTCGAGTTCATACCAGCTTTTCTTATCTCAATCAGTCCATCATATATCGTCATTATTGCCTTTCACTTGCACGACCGAACGATGTGTATAATAATAGTAGTGCACGTGCATCGGACTAAGCTGGAATCTGCAGGCATTCAATTCAAGGGAGAAGACAAGGTAATATGGGCTCTTGGTTAAATCAATAATAATGCATATAAGAGCCACTTTAACAATTTCATTATGGTCTTCTCCGATCGACCCCAAAGAAAAGAAAAGAAATAAAAATATTTACACGGGAAAGCTCCCAACAAGCCAAAGAAGAGCGGGAAATCTTTTTGGGTTTTCTTTTTAATTATTACTACTACAGCAAGAAAATAAGCTAGCTAAAAGCTACTACTAAATTTTTTTAGTTTTTCTTAAGGTTTTTCAAACACACAAGAAGAAAGCATAAAAAGGAAAATAAACTAGCATGGATAATACAATGAAAGAGTATGAGCACCGAAACTAGCAATGAGTGTGTGAACATAAATGTAATGTCGGTGAGAAATATGTACTCCCCCAAGCTTAGGCTTTTGGCCTAAGTTGGTCTATGGCACGGCTGGCCTGGCAGATATCCGAAGTTGTAACTGGGGTCGTACTAAGATGAAGCCTCGGGTTGCCACTGGTTGGCAACCTCCTCCGGATCCCACTTGTAAACAGACTGGCGTGGGGGAACAAATGGTGGTTCCGGATCTTCCTCTGTAGCTGATGTGGGGTTCCGGTAGGCGTGAATGGCCTCCAACGGAACAAGGTACTCGCCTGCAGATAAATCAAACAAGGAAGGAGAAGGCAAGGTAATAGTCTCAGGGTGATTTTTATCAAATAATAGTATATAGTTAAGCTCCTTTTTCCTGTTCTTAACAATGAAATCATGTGCAACCATACTCTTGTAATCTAGAAAAACAGTAGGCAACAACTTTTCTTCTTTCTCATAATTCCTAATAGGTACGTTAAAGTATGCAGCGAGGCGCGAGGCGAAGATGCCTCCCAAGATGGGGACCTTAGTACGGTTAAGATTTAACCGCTTTGCAACAATAGCGCCCATACTTAATGAGTCATCACGAAACAAAGCATGGCACAAAATAACAATATCAGGGGCACTTAGGTTGCCACAGTTTCCGCGACCAATTAAGCATCTACTAGCAAATAATGCAAAGTAACGTAAAACAGGAAAATGTATGCTAGTGATTCTTGCATCGGAAACTTTCCTAGTTTCCCCTACAGCAATAGTATCAATAAACCCCTCCACATCGTCACGATGTGGTTCCTCCACGCTGCCCGGAAAAGGCAACTTGCAAACCTCACAAAATTCAGAGAGGGGCATCTCCTTATACTCATCATATAAATAGAAACCCACCGAAGGTGGAGACCTCCTAGAATGGAAATGAAAATTTTGCACAAAGATATTAGTGAGTAAGAGATACTTTTCGCGTTGGTCGCGGAGGAAGTCGGTGAGGCCTGCATTCTTAGCCAATTCATAAAAATCATCATAAATCCCGGCTGCCCTCAAGAAATCATCACAAGGCCATTCACACGGCCGAACTTCCGCGGTGCGAGGGAGATTATACTTGGGCCTCTCTTATTCTTCACTTTGCTTATCCTTCGAGCTTCGGCTCGAAGAACCCCTCAAAAATCTCCATAATTTTCTAAAAATTTCGGAATTTTTTAGTAACTTTGAATAAAAGTGAACCAAACTCAACAAATTTGATAGCAACTACTCCCACAAGTGCCTAGAGACTATATCATGCATTAGAACTACTTGGGACCATATAAATTTGACATGCAAGCTCAAGAACAGGGTCACCTAGGCAGCAAAAATTTGCAATGAATAAAGCACTAGAACAAAAACTAATTGGACCATTGGAGGAGTCACATACCAAGGAACAATCCCCCAAAGCAGTTTTCTGAGAGGTGCTTTGAGCTAGGAGATCGAAAATCGCAGCAAAATGAGCTAGAGCTCGTGCTTGAGGTGGTTGGTGATTTTTTTGGGAGGAAGAAGGAGTGTGTGGTGGCTGGAATAAGTGGAGGGGAGCCACCATGGGCCCACGAGGCGGGGGGGCGCGCCCTGGACCCTCGTGGCCAGGTGCTTGCTCCCCCTGCTGTGTTCTCAGTGCCAGATATTCTCAAATATTCCAGAAAAAAATCATATTTCTATTTCGGGGCATTTGGAGAACTTTTCTTTCCGGAGTATTTTTTATTGCACGGATAATTCACAAAACTGACAGAAAATACTATTTTTGCTTTATTTATTCTAAATAACAGAAAGTAGAAGGATGGTACAGAAGGTTGTGCTTTCTAACTTCATCCATCTCATGCTCATCAAAAGGAATCCACTAACAAGGTTGATCAGGTCTTGTTAACAAACTCATTCCGAATTGCATGAAATCAGAAAAATATCGAATAACACTATGTTACCTCAACGGGGATATGGACGTCCCCAATAATAAGAATATCATATTTCTTCTTGACAGTAGGAAGGGGAAATTCAAAACCTCCAAAAATAATCGATGGAATTTTTCCAATAGAATTGATACTGTGGACTTGAGGTTCCTTCCTCCGAAAGTGTACCGTATGCTCATTACCATTAACATGAAAAGTGACATTGCCTTTGTTGCAATCAATAACAGCCCCTCCAGTATTCAAAAAGGGTCTTCCAAGAATAATAGACATACTATCGTCCTCGGGAATATCAAGAATAACAAAGTCCATTAAAATAGTAACATTTGCAACCACAACAGGCACATCCTCACAAATACCGACAAGTATAGAAGTTGATTTATCGGCCATTTGTAAAGATATTTCAGTAGGTGTCAACTTATTCAAATCAAGTCTACGATATAAAGAGAGAGGCATAACACTAACACCGACTCCAAGATCACATAAAGCAGTTTTAACATAGTTTCTTTTAATGGAGCATGGTATAGTGGGTACTCCTGGATCTCCAAGTTTCTTTGGTATTCCACCCTAAAAACTATAATTAGCAAGCATGGTGGAAATCTCAGCTTCTGGTATCTTTCTTTTATTTGTAACAATTTCTTTCATATACTTAGCATAAGGATTCATTTTAATCATATCAGTAAAACGCATACGCAAAAAGATAGGTCTAATCATTTCAGCAAAGCGCTTAAAATCCTCATCATCCTTTTTCTTGGATGGTTTAGGAGGAAAAAGCATGGGTTTCTGAACCCATGGCTCTCTTTCTTTACCATGTTTCCTAGCAACAAAGTCTCTCTTATCATAACTTTGATTCTTTGATTGTGGGTTATCAAGATCAACAGCAGGTTCAATTTCTACATCATTGTTATTGCTATGTTGAGCATCAACATGAACATTATCATTAACATTATCACTAGGTTCATGTTCATCACCAGATTGTGTTTCAGCATCAGAAATAGAAATATCATTGGGATTCTCAGGTGTGTCAACAACTGGTTCACTAGAAGCATGCAAAGTCCTATCATTTTTCTTTTCTTCCTTTTAGAAGGACTAGGTGCATCTACATTAGTTCTCTGAGAATCTTGCTCAATTCTCTTAGGGTGGCCCACATGATACAAAGGTTCCTGAGTCAGTTTACCTCCTCTAGTTGCAACTCTAACAGCATCGTCATTATTCTTACTATTTAATTCATTGAGCAAATCATTCTGAGCTTTAAGTACTTGTTCTACTTGAGTGGTGACCATAGAAGCATGTTTACTAATAAGTTTAAGTTCACCTTTAACTCTAGACATATAATCACTCAAGTGTTCAATCATATAAGCATTGTTTTTCAATTGTCTACCAACATAAGCATTGAAGTTTTCTTGTTTGACAATAAAATAATCAAACTCATCTAAGCATTGGCTAGCAGACTTACAACGAGGAATATCACCTTCATAAAATCTATAGAGAGAATTTATCTTTACTACCTGTGCCGGGTTATCAAGACAGTGTATTTCTTCAATAGGTGGTGAATTAAGACCATGTATTTCTTCAACAGGCGGTAAATTAAGACCATGTCTTTCTTCCACAGGAGGTAAATTCATAACATCTTCCGCTTTTATACCTTTTTCTTTCATAGATTTCTTTGCCTCTTGCATATCTTCAGGACTGAGAAATAGAACACCCCTTTTATTCGGAGTTGGCTTAGGAGTTGGTTCAGGAAGTGTCCAATTGTTTTTATTAGTCAACATATTATTCAATAGAATTTCAGCTTGATCAACAGTTCTTTCCCTGAAAACACAACCAACACAACTATCCAGGTGGTCTCTGGAAGCATCGGTTAGTCCATTATAAAAGATATCAAGTATTTCATTTTTCTTGAGAGGATGATCAGGCAAAGCATTAAGTAATTGGAGAAGCCTCCCCCAAGCTTGTGGGAGACTCTCTTCTTCAATTTGCACAAAATTATATATTTCCCTTAAAGCAGCTTGTTTCTTATGAGCAGGGAAATATTTAGCAGAGAAGTAATAAATCATATCCTGGGGACTACGCACACAACCAAGATCAAGAGAATTAAACCATATCTTAGCATCACCCTTTAATGAGAACGGAAATAATTTAAGGATATAATAGTAGCGAGTTTTCTCATCATTAGTGAATAGGGTGGCTATATCATTTAATTTATTAAGATGTGCCACAACAGTTTCAGATTCATAGCCATAAAAAGGATCAGATTCAACCAAAGTAATTATATCCGGGTCGACAGAGAATACATAATACTTATCGGTAATAAAGATAGGTGAAGTAGCATAAGCAGGATCATATTTCATTCTAGCATTCAGTGTTTTTTCTTTAAGCTTAGCTAATAATTTCTTAAGATCACTTCTATCATTGCAAGCAAGAAAGTCTCTAGCAGTTTCTTCATCCATAGCATAGCCCTCAGGCACAATAGGCAATTCATATCTAGGGGGAGAATCTTCATAATCACTTTCATCAATATTATCAGTCTCAATAATTTCATTCTCTCTAGCCCTAGCAAGTTGTTTATCAAGAAATTCACCAAGTGGCACAGTAGTATCAAGCATAGAAGTAGTTTCATCATAAGTATCATGCATAGTAGAAGTGGAATCATCAATAACATGCGACATATGAGAATTAATAGCAGAAGCAGGTTTAGGTGTAACATCCCAAATTTTCAATTTGGTATGTTATACATAGATCATCATTGCATATCATATTTTATTGCATTTTGATAAAATCCTCGATAAATCCTAAGCAACTCAAGGACCCTCGGAGAGAGTTGGGGATTTTCTCGAATTTTCATATTTGATTTTCATCAAATAATAAGACGAGGATTTTGGTTTTAATTATTTTCTCTCCGAAAAAATATTTCGTTAAAAAAAATAAATGAGAGGAGAAAATATGGCTTCTCCAAAACAATTGAAATACTGGAGGTAAAATGTTAAAATCATTTATTGGAATTTATTTGGATTTTATTTGCAATTTTTATTGCATTAAAAATATTGCATGTTTTCAAAATATTTATTTTGTGTTAAAAAAATGTTCACCCTATTCTAGATTTTCTAACTAGATGGGGAAAATTTATTTTATATTTTTCTGATTTTTATTTATTTTTCTGTGAAATATTTTCCGTGGAACTTATTTTAAAAAAAAGGACGTGCGCGCCCGCTGGGCCGAGCCCAGGCGCCGGCCCACCCCGCGCCCCTCTCCTCTCCCCACACGACGCCGCCGTCGCCGTGTCCATGGCGGACACGGGAAGCCCCGCCGCCTCACCTTGCCCCCTCCCCAAGCTGCTGCCCCCCCCCTCCTATT
>NC_057814.1:130546505-130554505 GCF_018294505.1 Triticum aestivum | reverse complement strand
CCTCGCCCGGAGCCCCGCCGGAGCCCCACCGGAGCACTGCCCCGACGAGGTACTGCCTCGCTGCCCCGTTCGTCGTTGCCGGTTTTTGTTAAAAAAACCCTTCGTTTAAAAAAAACCTAGATCGGTTTTTTTTCGGTTTTATTATTTTGCGAGCGTTTGTCGGTTTTTCTCTGTTAACGAACGTCCGTTCTTTAACCGTTGATCCATTTTTCTTTTTCGTCGGATTTTCTGCTATTTTTTTCTCAGATTCGATTTCTGATCGAATCTTCGTTTCTGTTTAACTTTTCACTCGTTTATCGGAATCAGGCGATTCAAGCGCCTAGAGTTTCGTCTCGAAATTCTCTTTCCGTTTAACCTACTCAAACAAGTTTTTGCTACAGTAAAATTTGACCTAGATCCAGATTAGTAAACGAAGCTATTTTCTTCCGCCATTTGACTTTCGTTGCTTCTTTCGAGTTGATTCTTTTTGCAAACCGGAGTTCTTAAGTTGAACTTTCTGGTTGGATCTTTTATTCGAGTTTTACCTGTGCATTAGATGAGTACTGATTGTATGCTTGTTTGTTTGCGATAGAGTACCCGGAGTGTGCCGCTTGTTACTTCGAATCGCTAGGTTTTGCGGATCATCAGCAAGGCAAGTAACACTTTGATCATATTCCTTCCATACCCAGTTTTTATTGCATTAGATCTGTTTTCCTCAAACACTTGCATGATTAGGATCTAATTAAATTGTGGGTATTGGGAAGTAGATGTGGTAGTACCTATTGCCCTGTTTATTATCAAACCCTTGGGAGTTACTTCTACGTTTGCTATTATTATTGACATGCTATGCTCGTAGACGTGGATTGGGTTTGAGTGATTTCCATGACAGATGTGAGATTGTTAATTAATGGTTTACTTAAGGTGGCAACTAAAACTCACATCTGGGTGGATTGAGGTACCTGCGTATTCCAGGATTGCCTGTTTTTCTTTTGGACCGCCACCCAGGTTCAAAGGGATCATAAGATTATTCATGCTAGAAACTTCCGTGTGCAGCCGCAAGCTATTATGGCTCTAGCATAGTTGATTAAGTTGTGTGAACTCTTACAGTGGTAGACTAGCAGATGTAGGGGAAAGTAGGTGTAACTGTCTACCCATACGTAAGGTGCAAACACTTCTGAAAGACTGTGTCTCGGTCATCCGTTACTCAAACACCATGTAGTGCGAGTAATCCAACGGAGGGGATCGAGTCTTGTGGGGAAAAGTGCACAAACCTCTGCAGAGTGTACAAACTAATCATGGTTAGCCGTGTCCCCGGTTATGGACAACTTGAGTATCTAGTACTTGGATTATCATGTGAATCTCATCACTATGTTACTTCTAATTAATTTTGTTGGGTTATGGATGACATTTAATTGGGATTGAGATGCTGTCAACCATCTCAATGTTTCACAACCACCATGATAGTTAAATAAAATTTATTCCTTTGGAGTAGGATAAAATTGGCTTTTCATAAAACTGTAACCATAGAGCTTTCCACCAGCCGTATATGCATGTAGTATAGCATTGTTATTGTTCATTATTCTCTATGTGTTACATTGCCAGCATATCCTATGTGCTGACCCATTTTCGGGCTGCAACGTTTTATGTTGCAGACTTTTCAGACGACGAGTAAGGTGCCTTAGGTCGTGGTCTTATACTCAGTGATGCCGCTGGAGTTGATGGACTCACTTATCTTCCAAGTCTTCCGCTGTTATCGTTATTAGATGGCCTTAAGCCATGTTTATCATACTTTTCTCTTTGGAGATATTCGATGTAATGAGTGTGTGATTGCTACTCTGTTATAAATCCTCCATTTGTACTGTGCGTGTCAGCATTACTGATCCAGGGATGACACTGGTGCACAGCAGCACAGACCATTTGAGGTCTGGTCGCTACAAAGTTGGTATCAGAGCACACGCTGACTGTAGGACACGACCACTAAGCTTAAGCCCTAGAAAGTTTCTCTCTTCTCATTTCTGACCCCTCTCCACTTTCTACTCTTTTAGGAATGGCGAATGCAAGGAGCAAGTTCATGCAACCAGATGAAGACACGCCGTTTGGTCGACACTTGAAGGAAGTCACCAAGTACATGAACATAGGAATACCAAGCATCACCGGAACCTACAACACCACATTACCCGAAGAGGAGAGCTGGAAGATTCAAGTTATCATTCCAGGAAGGACATTTGTGCCAGTTACTGAACCCATAAGATTGGTTTTCGAAGCACCAACTTGGAGTTTAGGGAAGAGCATGGCCGCACACATCGCCATGGGACGCATTGGAGAAGTCTATCACCAGGAGCTTAAGGATACAATTTACCAAATTTGTGGACGCCGAGACGCGCAATGGGAGATGATCAGAACCAAGAAGGATGGATCAATTGCAGCTTTCATCCAGGAGCAGAACCAACATATTCGTCGCCAGGAGGACCAGATGTGCACGGACAAGGAAGAACTGAAGAAGGCATTAACGAAGATCAAGGAACTCCAAGAAGAACTCAAGGCTACACGCGAGGATTATTTGGAGGAAATCAACGCACTAGTAGGGAAGAATGACGACCTGGAGAAGAAGATTGGACTATTCATGGGAAATCCAGTGCCAAAAGCAGAAGTCGATGAATGCACTTGTCCGGATAACTATATCATCATCGACGACACTGACTCGGAACCAAGTGAAGATGACTGGGTTGACGAAGCTGGAGCAGACATCATGGAGTCTTCAACAGATCAGAATTTCTAGTAGACCACCATACCAGTAGTAGTTTTCCCTCATTTAATAGAATAGTTCAAGCACTTTGTAAACGCTAGTTAGATCGATTGTTTTGCCTTGTTTGAATTGATTGAGTGATATTGATTGAATTTGTCTCATGAGCATATGGGTAGTGTTCTCTCTAGACCTCATTCTATTCTTAACTCTCATCTTTTCTAAACCTATCAGATGCCTCCGAGATGCGACACCGGATTTGTTTTCCCGCCAGAGATCACCCAGTTGATTCAGCAACAGAATGCCCTGATGCAAGTGTTAGTGCAGAACCAAGGCAACAACAACAACAACAACCCACCGCCACCACCACCTGTTGATCACTTAGCCCGTTTCTTAAGGCTAAACCCGCCGGTGTTTTCCAGTAGCACCGAGCCGATTGTTGCAGATGATTGGCTCCGCAAAGTTGGAAGGGAGTTGACCACTGCAGGATGCACAGATGCGGAAAGAGTGCGTTTTGCCGCACAGCAGCTTGATGGACCCGCAGCATCATGGTGGGAGAATTATACAGCCACGCACCCTATTGACACTGTCACATGGGACCAGTTTCAGCAAGCTTTCCGTACAGCACATGTTTCAGCAGGAGCTATGGCTATGAAGAAGCGTGAGTTTCGCAACCTACGCCAAGGAGGACGCACCGTAGGCCAGTATGTGGAGGAATTCAGTAAGTTAGCACGTTATGCACCAGATGACGTTGCTACAGATGCAGCCAAGCAGGAGAAGTTTTTGGAAGGACTGAATGATGAACTGAGTATGCAGTTGATGGTAGCAACCTTCAACAACTACCAGGAGCTGGTAGATAGAGCTCTCATGATTGAAGGGAAGCAACAGCAGATTGAAAACCGTAAGAGGAAGTATGGACAAGGGAAGTATAACTCAGGAGCTCAGCAGAAGCCTCGATTTACCCCGAAGCCGGGAGGACAGTTTCAGCATACCCATGGAGGAGGTAGTTCGCACAACCATAATGGCTCTAAAAATGGTAATGGGAATGGAGGAAGCAACGGACAGAATCGCACCAACCCATCTACCCCAGCCAAGAGGGACCTGAGCCAAGTCACTTGTTTTAAGTGTCAGAAGAATGGACATTATGCCAATGAATGTCCTGAAGCCCAAAATGGAAATGGCAATGGAAGCTCTGGGAAGAAGCCGAACCCGTTCAACAAAGGACATGTGAACCACGTGAGCGTGGAGGAGGTTGAAGCTCAGCCTGATGCAGTAATAGGTAAGTTTTTGGTTAAGTCATTTACTGCAACCGTTCTTTTCGATACTGGTGCATCGCATTCATACATATCAAGGGGATTCGTGAATAAGTTTAAGATGTCCACCAAAGTTCTCAGAACCCCTATGTTAGTAACCTCGCCAGGAGCAGAGTATATGGCCACCCAAGGATGTTTTCAGATACCATTGGCCATTGGTAGGCATGTTTTCCCCTCAAACCTCATTGTTTTGGAATCGCAAGGTTTGGTTGTGATTTTGGGAATGGATTCGCTATCGTTGTATGGAGGGAACATCGATTGTGCCAGCAAGACGATTTTGCTTACCACCCCGGAAGGGAAAAGGATCAAGTATGTATCCCGACATATGCCGAAGAGGACTCAAGTAAATTCCTTATCAGGAGTTGTACAGGAGGAAGTACCAGTGGTGAAGGATTATCCGGATGTATTTCCAGAAGAGTTGCCAGGCATGCCACCAGATAGAGACATTGAGTTCTTGATTGAACTTTTGCCAGGCACAGGGCCAATATCTAAGAGACCATACAGGATGCCCGCAAAGGATTTGGAGGAAATTAAGAAGCAGATCAAGGAGTTACTGGATAAAGGCTATATTCGCCCAAGTTCGTCACCTTGGGGATCACCAGTACTTCTAGTGGAGAAGAAAGATGGATCGCTGAGGATGGTTGTTGATTACCGAGGATTGAATGAAGTTACCATCAAAAACAAGTACCCACTGCCGATGATCAATGATTTGTTTGACCGCCTACAAGGAGCTAAAGTATTTTCCAAGATCGATCTACGATCAGGATACCATCAGTTAAAGATTCGAGAGCAGGATATACCCAAGACGGCATTTACCACCAGATATGGATTGTATGAGTATACCGTTATGTCATTTGGTCTGACTAACGCACCTGCCTATTTCATGAACCTGATGAACAAAGTGTTTATGGAGTTTTTGGATAAGTTCGTCGTGGTGTTCATTGATGATATTTTAATCTTTTCCAAGGATGAGGAAGAGCATGAGGAGCATTTATGATTGGTACTTGAGAAGCTCAGAGAACATCAATTATACGCCAAGTTCAGCAAATGTGAGTTTTGGCTGAAGGAAGTTGGATTCCTTGGACATGTTATTTCTAGAGAAGGAATAGCAGTAGACCCTGCCAAGGTTGACACAGTGACAAGTTGGGAATCACCCACGACAGTTGGAGAAATCCGGAGTTTTCTTGGACTTGCAGGATACTACCGGAGATTCATCGAGAATTTCTCGAAGATTGCTAAGCCCATGACTGAGCTATTGAAGAAAGACACCAAATTCAATTGGACTGAGGAATGTGAAGCTAGTTTCTAAGAGTTGAAGAAATGATTGGTTACATCACCAGTGTTGATTCTGCCAGATCAACGCAAGGATTATGAAGTTTATTGCGACGCTTCTCGTCGAGGACTTGGAGCAGTGCTCATGCAGGAAGGAAGAGTTGTGTCATATGCTTCACGACAACTTAAACCCCATGAGAAGAATTATGCTACGCATGATTTGGAGTTAGCAGCCGTCGTGCATGCATTGAAGACATGGAGACATTTTCTCATCGGAAACCATTGTGAGGTGTACACGGATCACAAGAGTTTGAAGTACATTTTCACGCAGAAGGAGTTAAATCTCAGACAGCGGATATGGTTGGAGCTCATTAAGGATTATGATATGAGATTGCATTATCACCCTGGAAAGGCTAACGTAGTAGCAGACGCATTGAGCCGCAAGAGTCATATCAACACCCTCATGACAGGAGAGTTACCTCAGGAGTTAGCCGAGGACCTTCGCGAGCTATGTTTGGAGATTGTCCCAAGAGGCTATTTAGCGACATTGGAAATTCAGTCTACCTTGATGGAAAGGATCAGAGAAGCTCAGAAGACAGACAAGGAGATTGAAGAGATAAAGGAGAAGATGAGCACAGGAAAAGCCAAGGGACTTCGTGAGGACGAGCACGATACCTTATGGTTCAAGGACCGCGTATATGTGCCAAATGATCCGGAGATCAGGAAGTTGATTTTGCAAGAAGCCCATGATTCACCGTACTCGATTCACCCCGGGAATACCAAGATGTATTTGGATTTGAAGAATACTTTCTGGTGGACCGGAATGAAGAAGGATATTGCGGAGTATCTAGCAGTTTGTGATGTATGTCAGAGAGTGAAGGCAGAGCATCAGAAGCCAGCAGGATTGCTACAACCATTGCCGATACCCGAATGGAAGTTGGATAAAATAGGCATGGATTTTATCACAGGATTACCCAGGACTCGTTCAGGCTATGACTCAATATGGGTTGTAGTTGACCGATTGACGAAAGGGGCTCATTTCATTCCAGTAAAGACCACTTACACCAGTGCTAAGTTGGCAAAGATATACATGACCAGGATCGTATGTTTGCATGGAGTTCCGAGGACCATTGTATCAGACAGAGGAACCCAATTTACCTCGAAGTTTTGGAAGCAGTTACATGAAACATTGGGAACCAGGCTGGAATTTAGTACAGCATTTCACCCACAGACAGATGGACAGACCGAGAGAGTCAACCATATTTTGGAGGACATGTTGAGAGCATGTGCACTAGATTATGGATCTAGTTGGGACGACAATTTGCCATATGCAGAGTTTTCTTATAACAACAGTTATCAAACCAGTTTGAAGATGGCCCCTTTCGAAGCTTTGTATGGAAGGAGCTGTAGAACGCCGTTGTTATGGGACGAAGTTGGAGACCATCAGTTGTTTGGACCAGATTTGATTAAGGAGTCTGAACAGAAAGTGTGGTTGATTCGCGATAGGCTCAAGGTAGCCCAGTCCAGGCAGAAGAGTTATGCTGATTCTAAACGAAAAGAGACAGTTCACAAAGTCGGAGACCGAGTGTATCTTCGAGTATCACCACTTTGAGGAGTGAAGCGCTTTGGAGTTAAGGGAAAGTTAGCACCCCGTTTTATCGGACCATACAGAGTTTTGGAACGTATGGGAGAAGTTGCCTACAAGCTGAAATTGCCCGAAGGATTGTCTGGAGTTCATGATGTATTTCATGTTTCGCAGTTGAAGAAGTGCCACGCGGAGATGGCTGAGATACCACTGAGAGATACTGTGCCACTGGAAGCGATTCAGCTGGAAAGTGATTTGACTTATGAGGAGAAACCAGTTAAGATTCTTGAGTATGCCAGCCGAGTTACCCGCAGCAAGGTTATCAGGTTTTGCAAAGTCCAGTGGAGTCACCACACGGAGGATGAAGCCACCTGGGAGTGAGAGGAAGATCTACGGAAAGACCACTCCCACCTGTTTTCTAGCCAACCCGAATCTCGAGGGCGAGATTCATCTTAAGGGGGGTAGGTTTGTAACATCCCAAATTTTCAATTTGGTATGTTATACATAGATCATCATTGCATATCATATTTTATTGCATTTTGATAAAATCCTCGATAAATCCTAAGCAACTCAAGGACCCTCGGAGAGAGTTGGGGATTTTCTCGAATTTTCATATTTGATTTTCATCAAATAATAAGACGAGGATTTTGGTTTTAATTATTTTCTCTCCGAAAAAATATTTCGTTAAACAAAATAAATGAGAGGAGAAAATATGACTTCTCCAAAACAATTGAAATACTGGAGGTAAAATGTTAAAATCATTTATTGGAATTTATTTGGAATTTATTTGCAATTTTTATTGCATTAAAAATATTGCATGTTTTCAAAATATTTATTTTGTATTAAAAAAATGTTCACCCTATTCTAGATTTTCTAACTAGACGGGGAAAATTTATTTTATATTTTTCTGATTTTTATTTAATTTTCTGTGAATTATTTTCCGCGGAACTTATTTTTTTTTTAAAAGGACGCGCGCGCCCGCTGGGCCGAGCCCAGGCCGCCGGCCCACCCCGCGCCCCTCTCCTCTCCCCGCATGACGCCGCCGTCGCCGTGTCCATGGCGGACACGGGAAGCCCCGCCGCCGCACCTTGCCCCCTCCCCAAGCTGC
>NC_057814.1:130532038-130545884 GCF_018294505.1 Triticum aestivum | reverse complement strand
CGCCGGAGCACTGCCCCGACGAGGTACTGCCTCGCTGCCCCGTTCGTCGTTGCCGGTTTTTGTTAAAAAAACCCTTCGTTTAAAAAAAACCTAGATCGGTTTTTTTTCGGTTTTATTATTTTGCGAGCGTTCATCGGTTTTTCTCTGTTAATGAATGTCCGTTCTTTAACCGTTCATCCGTTTTTCTTTTTCGTCGGATTTTCCGCTATTTTTTTCTTAGATTTGATTTCTGATCGAATCTTTGTTTCTGTTTAACTTTTCAATCGTTTATCGGAATCAGGCGATTCAAGCGCCTAGAGTTTCGTCTCGAAATTCTCTTTCCGTTTAACCTACTCAAACAAGTTTTTGCTACAGTAAAATTTGACCTAGATCCAGATTAGTAAACGAAGCTATTTTCTTCCGCCATTTGACTTTCGTTGCTTCTTTCGAGTTGATTCTTTTTGCAAACCGGAGTTCTTAAGTTGAACTTTCTGGTTGGATCTTTTATTTGAGTTTTACCTGTGCATTAGATGAGTACTGATTGTATGCTTGTTTGTTTGCGATAGAGTACCCGGAGTGTGCCGCTTGTTACTTCGAATCGCTAGGTTTTGCGGATCATCAGCAAGGCAAGTAACACTTTGATCATATTCCTTCCATACCCAGTTTTTATTGCATTAGATCTGTTTTCCTCAAACACTTGCATGATTAGGATCTAATTAAATTGTGGGTATTGGGAAGTAGATGTGGTAGTACCTATTGCCCTGTTTATTATCAAACCCTTGGGAATTACTTCTACGTTTGCTATTATTATTGCCATGCTATGCTCGTAGACGTGGATTGGGTTTGAGTGATTTCCATGACAGATGTGAGATTGTTAATTAATGGTTTACTTAAGGTGGCAACTAAAACTCACATCTGGGTGGATTGAGGTACCTGGGTATTCCAGGATTGCCTGTTTTTCTTTTGGACCGCCACCCAGGTTCAAAGGGATCATAAGATTATTCATGCTAGAAACTTCCGTGTGCAGCCGCAAGCTATTATGGGCTCTAGCATAGTTGATTAAGTTGTGTGAACTCTTACATTGGTAGACTAGCAGATGTAGGGGAAAGTAGGTGTAACTGTCTACCCATACGTAAGGTGCAAACACTTCTGAAAGACTGTGTCTCGGTCATCCGTTACTCAAACACCATGTAGTGCGAGTAATCCAACGGAGGCGATCGAGTCTTGTGGGGAAAGTGCACAAACCTCTGCAGAGTGTACAAACTAATCATGGTTAGCCGTGTCCCCGGTTATGGACAACTTGAGTATCTAGTACTTGGATTATCATGTGAATCTCATCACTATGTTACTTCTAATTAATTTTGTTGGGTTATTGATGACATTTAATTGGGATTGAGATGCTGTCAACCATCTCAATGTTTCACAACCACCATGATAGTTAAATAAAATTTATTCCTTTGGAGTAGGATAAAATTGGCTTTTCGCAAAACTGTAACCATAGAGCTTTCCACCAGCCGTATATGCATGTAGTATAGCATTGTTATTGTTCATTATTCTCTATGTGTTACATTGCCAGCATATCCTATGTGCTGACCCGTTTTCGGGCTGCAACGTTTCATGTTGCAGACTTTTCAGACGACGAGTAAGGTGCCTTAGGTCGTGGTCTTATACTCAGTGATGCCGCTGGAGTTGATGGACTCACTTATCTTCCAAGTCTTCCGCTGTTATCGTTATTAGATGGCCTTAAGCCATGTTTATCATACTTTTCTCTTTGGAGATATTCGATGTAATGAGTGTGTGATTGCTACTCTGTTATAAATCCTCCATTTGTACTGTGCGTGTCAGCATTACTGATCCAGGGATGACACTGGTGCACAGCAGCACAGACCATTTGAGGTCTGGTCGCTACATTAGGTGTCGCAACCTTACTCAAAACAGAAGGTGAATCAAGTGCAGAGCTAGATGGCAGTTCCTTACCTCCCCTCGTAGTTGAGGGATAAATTTTAGTTTTCTCGACTTTCAAGTTCTTCATAGTGACCAGCAGATATAAATCCCAAATAACTCAAAGAATAGAGCTATGCTCCCCGAAACGGCGCCAGAAAATACTCTTGATAACCCACAAGTATAGGGGATCGCAACAGTTTACGAGGGTAGAGTATTCAACCCAAATTTATTGATTCGACACAAGGGGAGCCAAAGAATATTGTCAAGTATTAGCAGTTGAGTTGTCAATTCAACCACACCTGGATAACTTATTATCTGCAGCAAAGTATTTAGTAGAAAAGTAGTATGATATTAACGGTAACAGTAACAAAAGTAATATTTTTTGGGTTTTGTAGTGATTGTAACAGTACCAACGGAAAAGTAAATAAGCGGAGAACAATATGTGAAAAGCTCGTAGGCATTGGATCGGTGATGGAGAATTATGCCGGATGCGGTTTATCATGTAACAGTCATAACATAGGGTGACACAGAACTAGCTCCAATTCATCAATATAATGTAGGCATGTATTCCGAATATAGTAATACATGCTTATGGAAAAGAACCTGCATGACATCTTTTGTCCTACCCTCCCGTGGCAGCGGGGTCCTAACAAAAACTAAGGGATACTAAGGACTCCTTTTAATAGAGTACCGGACCAAAGCATTAACACATAGTGAATACATGAACTCCTCAAACTACGGTCATCACCGGGAGTGGTCCCGATTATTGTCACTTCGGGGTTGCCGGATCATAACACATAGTAGGCGACTATAGACTTGCAAGATAGGATCAAGAACTCACATATATTCATGAAAACATGATAGGTTCAGATCTAAAATCATGGCACTCGGGCCCTAGTGAAAAGCATTAAGCATAGCAAAGTCATAGCAACATCAATCTCATCAATCTCAGAACCTAGTGCATACTAGGGATCAAACCCTAACAAATCTAACTCGATTACATGATAAATCTCATCCAACCCATCACCGTCTAGCAAGCCTAGGATGGAATTACTCACACACGGCGGTGAGCATCATGAAATTGGTGATGGAGGATGGTTGATGATGACGATGGCGACGGATTCCCGTCTCCGGAGCCCCGAACAGACTCTAGATCAGCCCTCCCGAGAGAGTTTAGGGCTTGGCGGCGGCTCCATATCATAAAATGCGATGAATCTTTCTCTCTGATTTTTTCTCCCCGAACACGAATATATAGAGTTGGAGTTGAGGTCGGTGCAGCTCCAGGGGGCCCACGAGGCAGGGGCGCGCCCTGGGGGGCAGGCGC
Source organism: Triticum aestivum (assembly GCF_018294505.1). Classification (NCBI taxonomy): domain Eukaryota; kingdom Viridiplantae; phylum Streptophyta; class Magnoliopsida; order Poales; family Poaceae; genus Triticum; species Triticum aestivum. Next base: position 130,542,637 of record NC_057814.1, on the reverse strand, counting down.
GCCTCCCACCCTCATGGACAGGGTGTGGGCCCCCTGGCCTTGATTCTTTCGCCAATATTTTTTATTATTTCCAAAAATAATCTCCGTGAAGTTTCAGGTCATTCCGAGAAGTTTTGTTTCTGCACAAAGATAACACCATGGCAATTCTGCTGAAAACAGCGTCAGTCCGGGTTAGTTCCATTCAAATCATGCAAGTTAGAGTCCAAAATAAGGGCAAAAGTGTTTGGAAAAGTAGATACGACGGAGACGTATCATGCCACACTCCTCTCGTTGTCTCCTTCTCTTGATCCATCGACTCCCTCAGCTTATATGATGAAGGGACTCATCACTAGACAATGTTTCCCTGCCTCTTGCGTCCCCTCCTTGGCGGTCACAGTGGTGACCGCGTCCTTTGTACGCGCGCTGGCAGTGTTGGACGCGCTCTGGGCGTCGGGACGCGCCGGCCAGCTCTGCATCGATGGAGCTCGCGTGTCCGCTGGTGCCAACCTGACCCCCCTCCCTCTCACATCGCCCTCGACCTGTTTCCCCCTCTCCAAGCCTCCTTGCCGGAGCTAGACGCCGCGGGTCCACGGGTGCACAGGGCCGACAAGGCATTTAAGGTGTTCGGCTTCTTCTCCCCTTGTCCAGGAGCTCGGCCTCGTCTCCATGAGCCCTGTCGTTCGTCCGTTCCTCCTCTCGTTGCCTTCCCGAGTCCTCTGCTCACGCCAGCGCGACGGCACATGCGTCACCGCGGCCATGCTCGTCCAACCGCCTTGCCATGACTATATAAGCCAGCCCCGACCCCTCCCGAGCACACCTCGCACCTCACCTCTCTCCCAGAGCCCTGCCTAGCCACTGTCTCGAGCTCAAGGAGCTCCTAATCCCTCCAATGGCCGCTTCGGCCACCACTCCCTCCGCCCTAAATTCCGGCGAACCAGGCATCCCCTCCCCCTCTTTCTTCCCCAGAGTCCCCCACGACCGTCGTAGACCTCGTCCCGTAGCTCTCCCCTCCTCTGGCGCACCGGAGCGCCGTGCCCAAATCCGTCCGACCCGTCGTCCGCCGGAGTTCAAGCTGTCGCCGCCTCAGTCCACCTCGGTGGCATTAAGTGGTACGGGTGGATGCACCTCTTTACCCTGAGTCCATCCATATGTGGAGCGTCACCGGAGACCCTCTGTGGCGCCGGCGGCCTCTCTGCTCCACGGGCGCGAGCGAGGAGAAGGGGAAGACAACGACCCTGGCTGCCAGCTGGCCGCGGGCCCTGCGCGTCAGTGAGCCAGCCGCCAGCCCAACTTTGACCCGGGCTGCCCACATGGATAAGTGACGGGCCCCGCCCCGTGGGACCCGCACGTCAGCGAGATAATCCCGGCCCTGCCACTGCCACGTCAGTTAAGTCGAAGCGCAATTTCCAGAAGACATTTTTGAATTTGGAAAGCGTATTCTGTGTTAACTGCGGCCGAAAGTGCGCTTTCCTTTATAGGAAGCGTATTCAGTCGAATACGCTTTCAGTTTTTCTGTATAGGCCCTTTTTGAAAATATTTTTCTTGCAGATAGGTCCCTGGCAGAAAACTCTTCCTAACTTTTTATCCGTAACTCCGATCGAGGTGAATCCAACGCCCGCGTCTTCGTCTCGTCGAGCCCGTTCTATTCCCACCATTTTCACTATGTGTCAACATTCTGAAAATGACCATTTTGCCCTTGCCCCAATCAGCCCCCTCCGAGAGAGTACCCTTTCCGGCGATTCCTTCCGCGGTCATTCCGCACTTCTTCCCAGAGCCTTTTCGATCCCCAGGCAAGCCACAACCAACATTCGCATGATAGCCATGCAAAAGCATTGGTTTTAAACTTGAATCTTTAATAATTGTTTGTTTGTTTTGCTAATGCTGCTGGTATTTCGGTTATGCTTATGGATCGGTGTTTACCGTCATGCTATGTTTTCTTGCGCTCTGTTATTATGCTCTTCATGCTAGTATTACTTTCTTATGGACCATGTTTGGTAGTAGTACATGTTGGTGATGGCCTTCGGTGCATGACTATCGTTTGTTCCGAGTACCGCCGTTATGCATGTTTCTTTACATCTAGTTGATTAAATACTAGCATGGTAGTTTTATCGTTAATGCATGGTATTTATTGTTGATGCTAGTGTCATGTCATGCTATGAGTAGTGTGCTAGTTGTGATATTCATGCTCGTCATTATGCCATGCTCATCTGGATAAATGGTTAAATGTTGTTTCTATGCTCGTGGATTATGATGCACCTCCATGCTTACGTTTGATATCATGTTCATGCATTGTAGTTGTATCATGTTATTTTGTCATGGCTCAGCATATTGCATTCAAGTTTAACCAGATTAAATTGAACTTGAACAACTGTTGGCTGAGTCATGGTGCCACCATATCGAGCTGACTAGTGCAACCATGTTTGCCTTATGGGAAGGCCCTGACTGGGTCTATTGTCATGCCTCTCGCCGGTGCCTCCCGCGAGGGAAGGTTATGCACGGGCGCTACCTTGGCCGGGTAGGACGGCATAAGCCTTGTGTGCCCATGTTTGGTTTTGAGCTCATGTCCCCGTTTGGGACCGTTTTGCCACGATGGTGGCCGTTGGTGCCTTTGGTAGGCACGGGGCCACCCAGGACTTAGCCCAAAGGGGAGTTGGTCGGAGTGGCCGCGAGAGTGTCATGGCAGTAGATCAGTTTTGTTGGAACGCCATGTCCGCACGTATGGGAGTGCGAGACCATGGGTTCCGTGGTGTGGGTACAGTGTGCTAACCTCTGCAGAGTGTGTGTTCAATCTATCGATAGCCGTGCCCGCAGATATGGGCCCATTTCATGTCGGTCACACAATGGGTCAACAGTAATAATAATAATAATTTGATTAATAACAACCCCGGTTCGATGATGAAAGAAGTTGGTTGATATTTATGTGATCGTGAGAGGATCACTGTGGTATCGTGAATACCAACTCTTTGGATATTTGGGGATGTTATGCAAGAGTCAAGGGTAAAGGTCAAGCTCCTTGTGGTCATAAATGATTACTACGGTATTGTTAATACCAAGCTTGATTGGATCCTGAGATGATGGTGTGATATCTGTGATGGTAATTGATACAGGTGATGGTTACGAGGTAACCCGAACAGAGTAAGTTGGTGCATGATAGTTTCATCATGTTGCATGCTAGTATCATCATGTTCATATGTTTATGCCATGCTCGTATTGTTCTAGCTGTATCATCTTGTTCATCCTATGATTGATTTGATAGTATCATGTTAATCCTTGTTAACCTGTAATTGCCATGCTATTGTTTGTCTTGATTGCTTTGGTTGTTGTGAGCTTGCAAGTACATTCAATGTACTGACCTGGCGTGTCATGCCAGTTTGCAGGTCATGCCGGATATGATTGCTTATTTGCCGTGGATCCCTTGTTTGCGTGCTAGGATAAGCGTTCCAGCCAGAGTCCCTGCGGAGTGGAGTTCATCACCGCCGTCGTTGTTCTGCTTCCAGTAGTGATTTCGGTGCGTCGTTTGTTCTGCTGCTTGCATAGAGCAACCGTGGCAGGCGTAGCGTCTCCGTGCTGATGTCATCCCCTTGTACCCCAATATATTGCAATAAAGAGCTGATTTGTTCTATACTAAGCAGTGCCGTATTCCAGAAGACTTCTCCTCCATCTCTGGGCTGGAATACGGGGCGTTCCAGTTTCTCTGAGCGAGGGTGCCGCAGGCTTGGTATCAGAGCAGGTCTGGCTGTAGGATGCCCTAGCCTGCACGAACGTTAGAATGCGGTAGTATAGAGTCTGGGTGGTTTGTTGCACTTGATTGCTGCTTTTGTTTGTTGCATAGCATGCATATAGATTATTATTTAGTCGCTAACGGTTAATCTTGTGAGTATAGGTGGCATCGATTTCGATCCACTACCTGCACCCTCCTTCTTCGCATGCCTGGTCTTTGGTGTTCAGCGTTATCTCTGTCCCAGCAGAGTGATGCCCTGGTTCCAAGTGTTCCAGACACCATTTGTAGGAGTTATGCTCAGGTATCGCGTCAATATCTTTCCACTACCCACCCGTATTATTTCGGTGATAGACTTGTCTCTATCCCGAATCGTGCCATCCATCTCGTCCCTTCGGCAACCCTTACTGATATTTGTTATCAGAAAAGGGCAATTCCATCAAGCCTTGTTTTTCCTCCCCTATATTGCCATGTCATCCCATTCTTTGGATGTGTATGATTTCCTTCGTACGCTTGATGATGATGTGGTCGTGCCCGTGTGCCTCGCTACATGATCACAAGTCCGTCCTCGCCTCCGTATCTATCCAGAACCCACCGGTGTCCAGCCAGCGCTTGGTGTAGCCTTGGTTACACCAATTCCATGCACACGCAGATTCACTTTCGTGCACACCGTCACAACATATTACACCGTAATACCGGAGTTACCGCAAAATTTGCGTGCTAAGGTATGCACGCATATTATTGTGTGAGTAGAAGTAATGTGCGATGTTGCTTGATTATTTATATTATTAGTATGCTAGTGTGCTTTTGTTTTTGTCGTTTCTTTTGTTTCTTTCTTTGGGCCTTCGGTGTTACAAATTTTCCCCCTTATTAAAGTGGCTCGTCAACCGACACCGGACCTAAAGAATCAGTAAGGAATTCAAATACTTGGAGACTCAGACAAACGGAATGAAGTTATCAGCAGACTGCAGCCAAATTTGGAATATCTCGTCTAAATGGAAAAGGAATCCTGGATGGACAGTCATTATCATGTTTGCATTAACGTGCACTCCTTACAACAGTACGGATAATCAAGTTTGCCTCAGTGTGCACTCTTCATGACAGACATGATCAGATCAGCAAGAAGATAAGCTATGTGCAAGACCAACAGTGCAATTTCAGTCAAAGGTATGATTCAGATACAAGGCTTGATTCTTCGTTGAGGATGATTTTGATATGCCTGGGAGAAAGCAAGGATGTGCCATATATTCAGAAAGGAGGATGGTCCAGCAAATCATGTTTCATGCAAGAAATCAACAGCGGAAATATTAAGATGGTGGATATATATGGTAATCAGTCCGCACCTCACAATGAGAAGCTTTTGCGGCACGAAACCCGGTGTTCCTCAGCAAGATACTCTCGATGGTTTCCAGCATAATCCATCCGACCGTCCTCAGTATGACACTGATGCACGATAGTACATTGTGAATTGACAGCAGATGGCAGAATCAGATCTGCAACAGTTGGTCAGAAGCAAGAATCAGTCAGAACACAAGTCTGCCTCGGGAATCAGAATCTCAGATATATGTGAAGGAAGCCAGATATACACCTCAATGTGACAAAGAACCATGAGTATTGACGACAACACTGAGCTTTGTACAAGTACCGGTGAACCTGGAATATGATCCTAATGAGCCCTTGTCTTCCTTTCTCTAGTAACGGCACCACGCCTGTATTCTAAGCCATTTTTGGCCGTTCAGGGTGGATGCCAACTTTATATTTCTCTATGCAACAACTGTCACGAGTTCTGAGCTCCTTTCCGACCGTCTCGTACAGCTGTTGAGTTTCTTTTTGACAGTGGCCCTTTGCTCTGAGCTGCTTTTTGCCCGTCTTGGGGAACTGTCACTTTCTTCTTATCAACACGGTCTCCTGCTCTGAGCCGCTTTTCGGCCGTCTTGAGCCCTGGTCGAGTTACTTCAGTAATGTCCCAGATCTGAGTTGTAAAGACCGTTCTGGTGGCTACTGATTTATTTGCCGATTTCTTGCAAGGGTTCAGATGATCATTTTCCTACGGTTAAAACTTGAGAGGCGATGAACCTGCAATGGGAATGATGCTACCATGTCAGGAGATGAGGATAAAAGTACGCCTGTCAGAATATTGCAACCGACAGAACCTATGGTCACACGAAGAAGCAATATGACCCCGCTCCTTCACCAAAGGATCCAGGCAAGGAAAACAGTAATGAAGGAGCCAGACTAATAATTGTTGCATGATTCACATGGTGCAGATACCCCGAACAGTCTGAGTCAGGATCGACCACCATGGATATTCACCTAAGGAGTCTACTCAATTTTGAACCACCATCAGTCAAGGATGAGGATATTATCCGATAAGGTCATACCCCTTATGCTGGCCACGACAGGCGACAATCAAATATTCGGTATGAAGCTGAGACTCAAGATAGTGGAGCCAGTCCTGATGATTCAGAAATTCCTGCGATAAGTCAGAATCTGTCAGGAAAACAATTACGTCTCAACTCTCTGTTTGGAATCCGAAGTACCTGCATTTAGCGGAGAAACCCAATGCAAGGAGTCAGAGCTTGGGTGTTCATCAGGAAAATCTGATCACCAATTCATGGACAGTTTTCAGTACAGACACGGCAATTCAAAATCACTTTGTTCATGAATTTCATGAACACTTTGTTCATGAGGTGGACGAAATATGCGGGGGCGTTCGTTAGTCCAAATGGCATCACTGTGAATTCATATAATCCATATCTGGACGTGAATGCTGTCTTGGGGATATCTTCTGTGCGTACTTTCAATTGGTGATATCCCGATCTCAAATCAATTTTTGAGAACACCTTGGCTTGTGCGAGCTGGTCAAACAAATCATTTATCCGTGTCATCGGATATTTGTTTTTGATGGTGACCATATTGAGAGCTCGATAGTCTATACACAGTCTCAGTGTCCCATCCTTTTTCTTGGCGAACAACACTGGCGAACCCCATGGTGAGGAGCTGGCTCAAATAAATCCTTTGTCCAATAATTCCTTTATCTGCTTCTTCAACTCCACCAATTCTGAGGGTGCCATTCTATAAGGTTTATTATAGATGGGAGCGCTGCCAGGTGCTAGTTTGATGCTGAATTCTATCTCTCGGTCTGGTGGCATGCCCGGCAGTTCTTCCGGAAATACGTCAGGAAACTCGCATACCACTGGAACTTTTCTCAGTTCCGAAATGTCCACTTTGTTTAGTTTTGGTTGTCGTGTCCGTGGCCTTTCTTGAGCGGTGACCTTTATTGTCTTGCCATGATGGTGAGTGAGAATCACGGTCCGATTGAAACAGTCGATGAATCCTTTGTTGGTGGTCAACCAGTCCATCCCTAGGATGACATCCAGTCCTTTATTTTCCAACACGATGAGGTTTGCTTGGAAGTGTAGTCCTTCGAACTCAATGACCACTCCTTGGCAGTAACTCTGCGCGATTTGCTTATTTCCGGGGGACTTGATGATCATAGATTTTTCCAAGGGAAGTATCGGAAAACCATGTTGCAAAACAAAACTCTTCGAAACGAACGAATGGGAAGCTCTAGAATCAAACAAAACCGTGGCAGGTATTGTGTTGACAGGGAACGTACCGAGCACGATGTCTGGGGCATTTTGCGCTTCTTCCCTGGTCACGTGGTTCAGGTGACCCTTCCTGTGGTTGTTGTTGGGATTGAAATTGTTGCGCTTGGGAGCTGGATTGTTTCCACCATTGTTCGGCTTGGGGGCCGAGTTCCTCGGCTTTGGGCACTGTTTAGCATAGTGCCCTTCTTCTCCACAAGCATAGCATGTGACCCCTGGACGGTACGTGAACTCTTTGTCCCTGGCATGAAACTGTCTGACGGTCCTTGGATCAGTAGTCGTGGATCTCCTTGCTTCTGTCCTTGGAACCTCAGTCTTGCTTCGGTTGTTGCGAGCAAGAGTCGTTTTGTCCCTCTTTCACTTACGGATATCTTCCAGACTACGGCGCTCATTCTCCAAGGTAATGGCCTTGTCAACCAGGGTTTTAAAATCTGGGAAGGTGTGTACAATCAGTTGGCATCTTAGTGCTGGTGCCAGGCCGTCCAGGAATTTTTCCATCTTCTTGTTCTCTGTCATGTGCTCGTCGTAGGCATAACGAGATAGCTGGGTAAACTGACCATTGTACTCTGTCACTGACATTCCTCTTTGCTTGAGATCGTCAAATTCTCTCTTCTTGATTTTTATGATGCTTCTGGGGATGTGTGCCCCACGGAAGCCTTCCTTGAACTCCTCCCAGGTGATGTTGTGTTCACTGGGGTGCATGTGTAGGAAGTTTTCCCACCATGCTGCGGCTGCTCCAGTAAGGTAGTGTGGTGCATAAAGCACCTTCTCATGATCTGAACACTGAGCAATAATCAGTTTCCTTTCAATGTCACGCAGCCAATCATCGGCTTCTAGCGGCCTATCGGTGTGAGCAAACGTTGAAGGGCGAGTTTTCTGTAACTCAGATAACTTGGAATGAGGCTGATAGGGTTCACGGTGGTTTCCCATATTGATGACGTGATTCATCATCTCTTGGTGCTGTTGCTGGCTTTGTTCGAAGAGACGGCATACTTGAGACAGGGCTGCTTCGCTGTCCTGTTGACTGGACTGACCCTGAGTGAAATTGTTGCTAGTCTGCGTCCCATAAACTTCTTCTGGCTGATTGGGCATGGAGCGAGTCCACGGACGAGACATTTTTCCAGTCTGGGGTATTATTTTGCAAAACTCATGAGAAGAATTGTGTGGCACAAAGAAAATCTTGCAAAGGCAAAAACTTAAAAGACCTCAAGATTTTCAAGAAAACGTAAACGATTTTGCACGGAGAAGAACTGCTTAACACAAATCTTACACGCGAAAAAAACAGACACATGATACAGCACTCAGGATGTGCGTACACAATCCTGACATGTTATTTGGACTAGCGTACTACTCCGGAAAGCAGCAAACACACTAATACAAACTAGCGTACAGACAAAACACATCATACAAGCAGACATAACGCGCGGCTACTCGGTGCTCTCAGTCGGAGATGGTGACGATGTCCTTCCCCTTGCCGAGGGCAAGACTCAGCGGTGCAGGGGAATCAACCTCCACCTCCTCTCTAGCAGGCTCCTGGCGCGTAACACTGCGCTGCGGTGACAGTGCGGGAGCGACAGGCGGCAGAGCGGGTGTGGCCGGTGGTGCAGCTCGGACTGGAGTAGGAGCGATGACTCGGTCGAACTCCTCAGTGGTAGGCAGATGGCAAGCAGTAGCCAAAATGGCCGGTGCATAAGAGGCTGAAGACGAGACGAATGTCAGAGGCGGTGGCGTGTGGAGAAGCTCCTTCCTGCTGGCAGGACCGCCCCGGACTAAGTCCATGCGGGCAGCCACAAGATCGTCCACGAGGTTGTCGAAGGATACCTCCAGAGCCTTGAGATACTCCACAACCATCTCGATGGCTTCATCTCGCTCTCCCCGATGGCAGGCGAATGCATAGTGACAAGTGTAAGGCACATGGCATGGGAGATAGCGGTAGCGACGAGTCTTCATCATTGGAAGGATGTCCCGAAGGCGAGCTATCGCCTCACGGGCAGCCATCTGCATGGCATGCCTCTCCGTAGGCATGGCCCTTCCCACAAAATGGAAGTGGTGAGACGCAGAACGTCCTCCCTTGAATTGCACCACGGCTTGGTGCATAGACACGTCGTCGCTGAGCTTGTGCTGATAAAGCGTGAACTCCGGACGAGTCACTGGCCCGATCGCGAGCTTGGTGATGGAGACGAGGAGTTTGACAAACCCCTCGGGCACGTTCGTGAACACTCGAGTCTCGCAGTTGCTGCCAGCCATCTACAAAAGTAGGCAAAAATTCTGAGTAGTCAAGTCATAAATTTATGATGACCAACAGAAAATAGCTACAATTGCAAAGTGCTGAAAAAGCACAAAAGACGCTAATAACCGATTAGCGATCGCACCTAGTGGCTTCCTACAGTCAGCCTGGCTCTGATACCAAGCTTGTCACGACCGGTTTTTCAATAAAATATTTATTGAGAGACCAATCCCTTTTACGGACCAGTGAAGAAGAATTCCTTCTCACTGGTAGACAATATCTTGGTCACAGAAAAAAAATACCAGGAGTACTGAATATATTACAAGGTTGAGCGGAGACTGCTCAACAATATATTACATACACGCCGATAAAACATAACGGCGGATAGGGTGGCATGACTACTAACTCACGATAACAACGGTGGTGGAAATATCACAGCGGAGTGGGTGATATGACTCCTGGGAACTACAGCTCTTCGAGCGTCGGAGTGAGGCTCGAGGAGACTTATTGCGGGTGGCGGAAGCATATAAAATACAAGTGACCAATATCCGGGATCGCACAGGACTGACTGGGACTCCTCTAGGCGTCGGATGCACTATCAAACTCTTCATCCAAGAGATCGCCTTCGTCAACATCTGGCCAAATCAACAAGCCAGGTGAGTACTATGAAAGTACTCGCAAGACAGTTTGGACATAAGATATAACAAATGTAAACATGAAGCATATGAGCAGAATAACAAGTGCGTTCAGACATAGAGATCAACAATGCATGGGGTAATAACAGAGAAGTCGGGCGGTAGTCTTCCCGAAACCCCAAAATAAATACTGGGTGCCAAACGAGGGTCTGAATGACTCCTCGAGAGAAAACTGCAAGAATAAAAGTACCGGTGCCAAACGAGGGTCTAAATGACTCCTCGAGAGGAAACGGCAAGAATAATAATACCGGTGCCAAACGAGGGTCTGAATGACTCCTCGAGAGGAAACTGCAAGAATAATAATACCGGTGCCAAACGAGGGTCTGAATGACTCCTCGAGAGGAAACTGCAAGAATAAAAGTACCGGTGCCA
>NC_057814.1:130403160-130531871 GCF_018294505.1 Triticum aestivum | reverse complement strand
TACCGGTGCCAAACGAGGGTCTGAATGACTCCTCGAGAGGAAACTGCAAGAATAATAATACCGGTGCCAAACGAGGGTCTGAATGACTCCTCGAGAGGAAACTGCAAGAATAATAATACCGGTGCCAAACGAGGGTCTGAATGACTCCTCGAGAGGAAACTGCAAGAATAATAATGCCGCAGTCGGGCGTCAGGGCGACACCACATAAAGGGCTTATAACAGAAATAAAAGACAAACATGCCACAGTCGGACGTCTGAGCGACATCACATAAAGGGCTTATATTGTAGCTCAATAATTCAGTAGCTCGAGAACATAAATTATTACAAGTACGAGACAAATATATGATTATTCCATCCGCGGGAATAACAATTAAACTGGGTTTACCACTTGAGCTTGTTCACCGGGGATAAAAAAATTCCACGAGGATAGATATGGATATACTGATCACCCTACTTGATCATGGATACGATGACTTGGAAGGATTTGACTCTTCAGAGTTTGTACTTAACCACAGCCAACGGATTTCAGTAGTCACGGGGACTAGTTCCGTTTACGGTGTTTTGGAAGAAACACGTCTAACCAGTACACACCCATTCAACATTCCGAAGCCAGGGATCACCCTCGGCAACGTTCAAGAAAAACCTTGAGACGGGGAGGCTACAACCTCGCGTAGCATGGGATCAAATTTCTATACGCGCGCTCTAAGGGGGTGCCCCCCCTCTCGGTCCCAACCGGAAACACCCATGCCCCCTGACCGGATGACTGGCTTTAATCCAGGGCCATGGAACCATCATCCCGGCCCCTCTGTTTGGTGTGTACACGGAAAGAGGTTACAAACTTACTAAACCGCATCCTGGCAAAAGAAACATGTGGTAGCATGGAAGGGAAAAGAACGATAACGTGACTCCGTCCACGTTAACGTCGGAATTAGTCGGATGACGCAAGGCTGGTATGCTACAACAGTACCACCTTGCTGCCCTTCATGTCACCACATGATTAGGCCATCTCTCACCAGAGATCATCGCAACTTTGGAACATGCGGGCAGTTGCCTCACAAGCAACGAGGTACTCACCGACACTCATATGCCACGCACCAACTCTCATGCAAACATGCAAAGCATCTATCATATCAAAGGTTCAAACATGCTTGCCTGGTTCGGAGAAGTCGGAGTCTAGCTCGGCGAAGTTCGCGGCTCCGTCACCTCTTCCGGAACCAAGAGCTTCAGCGTGTCCTTCCGCGTCGGTGGGTGGTGGACTCGAGCGTCGGAGAGCACCACGTCGACGGTGACACTTTCTCCGGCGGACGGCGGCTCGGGTGAAGGTGGAGAACTCCGGTGGTGTGGGGAGCGAATCGAGCTGGATCCCGTGGCGGGTCGCGGCGGCCGGAGTTGAGGAAGGAGACTTCCTCGGGGCTCTTCCAGTGGCTTGGCGTGGTCTAGGTGGAGTGCAGAGGTGGTGTGGGTTCGAGTTGAAGCTCGGGGCCTCTATTTATAGGCGGATCGAGGGGGTGGCCGTGAACGGAGAATCTCCGGCGAGCAATTACGGCGATGTAGTGGATTGGCAGGGGGTTTAGGTGGCCAGGCAGCATCAGTGAGGTGTACGGGTGCCGTTCCCCCGCTAATCCCGGTCGGTCTTGGCGTAATGGTGTTGGTCCACGGTGGGGTGGCCGCACGGGCACGTCGGCGGCAAAGAGCGCGCTCCGCGCCCAGCGGTTCACGACGAGAGTGGCAGCGCGCACGGGGGAGTGGGTGGCCACGCGGCGGCCTCCGGTGGCTTGGGTGGCACTGGGTGGCGCCGTCTCCGCTGCACCTCTCTCTGGCGGCCGCAAAGCCGCCGCTGGCGTCGGTCACGGGGCGGCGCACCTCCTCCAGCACGTCGCCGATGCCCACAAACATCCAGGCGCTCGTGCGGTGCAGGAACAAGGGGGAGGGGACGGGGAGCAAGCCGCCAACGCGGCACTGTCGAGATCGACAACATGTTCTGAAGAAAACGACAGTAGATCACTGAACTAAATTTCTGAATCTCTGAACATGACATTGACAAAGCACTGCAGGTGTTCGACAGAATGATTTGGTGTGAAGAAATTTTTTCCTGGGGCTGGGACTTGGTGAGGTGACCACTCAATGCACCCAGAGGCTGCCTGATTTTACTCAGAATTTTTTGGAGAAGGATTTGAATGAATTTCACCAAATTTGACAAATCTGGTCCAAACTTGCAGCAAGTGTAGTTTGAAAAATTTGAACTGAAGACCAGTGGATCTTCATGGATCTTGGTTGAGGGTTCAAAGGACTAGGAAGGGTAAAAGGTTTGGGGGCAAAAATCAAAACAGAAAGGGTAGCTCCTTTGTAAATCTCCAAGGGCTAGAATAGGAGATAGAAATTGTTTTGATAAGATTTAAATGGAAAAATAATCATATGGGGAGGTCCAACTTGCTGGATTTGATGCAAATCATGATCCAAAGATGAGGGAAGGTTGAGGAGAGTGGATTTGCACTAAGGCCATGGCAAGAGGGATTTGTTGAAAGTGGTAAAGGATTATTCCAAAAGCTATAGAGTATTTTTCAAAGAAATCTTCAAAGACTTTTTTTTTGAAAAGCATTTTGGTTTGAGTCCAAATAAAAAGCAAGAACCTGCAAGACCAAAAACAAGTCTTGGGTGAATCCAAATAAAACTCTTGCCATAAAAAGAATATTTTGGAAGGGAGGGTTCTTTTGAAGGAAAATTTAAATCACCTCCCTCAAGTCAAATAAAAATTTTGAAAAAGCCAAATAAAATTTTGGGTGTCACAACACCTACCCCCTTAGGAAAAATCTCGTCCTCGAGATTTCTGCTGATCCTCAAATAGATATGGATATTCTGCCTGGAGAAAATCTTCCCTTTCCCACGTAGCTTCATCCTCAGTGTGGTTGCTCCACTGAACTCTGAAAAACTTTGTTGTTTTCTGACGGGTCCTCCGTTCAGACACTTCCAGTATCTTTACTGGCCGTTCTCTGTAGGTGAGATCTGGTTGCACATCAATGCTCTCGTGAGATACATGCTTCTCCGGGTTACTTACACATTTTCTCAATTGTGAGACGTGGAATACGTCATGTACGTCTGACAGCTCCTTGGGTAGGTCTAGCTGGTAGGCTACCGTGCCTCTTCGTGCAATTATACGGAATGGTCCAATAAATCTCGAGGCTAGCTTCCCCTTAATTTTGAACCGTTGCAGGCCCCTCATAGGTGATACTCGTAGGTATACAGAGTCACCGGGTTCAAAGCTGACCTCACGATGCTTTTGATAGTAATAGCTCTTTTGTCGGCTTTGAGCTGTCTTGAGTCTGTCCCTGATCTGTTTAACCTTCTCTTCGGCCTCCTTGAGCATGTCTGGCCCGAAGATACGACTGTCTCCTGTCTCTGACCAATTCAGTGGGGTACGACACCTTCGTCCATACAATGCTTCAAAGGGTGCCATTTGCAAGCTGGCTTGGTAACTGTTATTGTAAGCAAACTCGGCATACGGCAAACTCTCTTCCCAACTGGACCCATAGGTGAGCACACAGGCTCTCAGCATATCCTCTAGGATTTGGTTTACACGTTCCGTTTGTCCATCATTCTGAGGGTGGTATGCTGTACTGAAAGCTAGTTGCGTGCCCAGAGCTTGTTGCAGGTGATCCCAAAATTTTGAGACAAATTGGGTGCCTCGGTCGGATATTATAGTCTTTGGGACTCCATGCAAACAAACTATGCGGGAGAGATAAAGTTTGGCTAGTCTTTGTGTGGAGTAGGTAGTCTTCACGGGAATGAAATGAGCAACCTTGGTTAGTCGGTCTGTGATGACCCATATGGCGTCATTTCCGCGTTGTGATCGGGGTAGTCCGACGATGAAGTCCATTCCTATTTCATCCCATTTCCATTCCGGTATCCTGTTTGGCTGGAGCAGCCCTGCTGGCTTTTGATGCTCGGCCTTGATGCGCTGACATGAATCACAACAAGCAATAAATGCGGCTATATCCCTTTTCATACCGTGCCACCAAAATCTTTCCTGAATGTCTTTGTACATTTTGGTTCCTCCAGGATGGATCGAGTATGGTGCAGTGTGGCTTTCGGTTAGGATTTGTTGCTTGAGCTCCTCAATGTTAGGTACGCAAAGTCTGTCTCCGTACCATAATATTCCTTCACTGTCTGTGACGAACTCTGAAGCCTTACCAAGGTTCATTTTCTTCTTTATACCTTCGATGCTGGGATGTCCCTGTTGAGCCTTCTTAATTTGTTCCACTAGGGTGGGTTGTATCTCCAGATTTGATACGGTGCCCTCAGAGACTAACACCATGTTGAGCCTAGCGAACTCTTGCTGAAACTCAGGCCTCAAGTTTTGCGGACCGTCGTTGTCCGGGCTAGGGTTTTGACTAAGGGCATCGGCCACTACATTTGCTTTCCCTGGATGGTAGTGAATGCCGACATCATAGTCCTTGACCAATTCCAACCAGCGTCGTTGGCGTAAATTTAGCTCTGGCTGTGTGAAAATATATTTGAGGCTCTTATGGTCCGTATATATTTCACAGCGATTTCCTAACAGAAAGTGCCTCCACTCCTTGAGTGCATGTATGACTGCTGCTAGCTCCAAGTCATGTGTTGGGTAATTTTCCTCATGTTTTCGCAGCTGCCTGGAGGCATACGCGACAAGTTTGCCATCCTGCATTAGTACACATCCGAGGCCTTTTCGGGATGCGTCACAATATACCTCAAAACTCTTGTGTATGTCTGGCACGGTTAATACCGGTGCGGTTGTTAGCTTCTTCTTGAGTTCTTGGAAGCTTTTCTCGCATGCTTCCGTCCATACAAATTTCTTGTCTTTCTTGAGCAACTGTGTTATTGGTTTTGCCACAGTGGAGAATCCTTCAATAAATCTTCTATAATATCCGGCCATTCCCAGGAAACTCCGCACATCTGTAACGTTGGCGGGTGGCTTCCAGTCAAGTATGGCTTTGACTTTTTCTGTGTCTACGGCCACGCCTTCTTGGTTCAATTTATGGCCTAGGAAACCAACTTGCCTTAGGCCAAATTCACACTTGCTAAGTTTGGCGTACAACTGATGTTTCCTTAATTCTCCCAAAACAATTCTGAGATGCTCAGCATGCTCTTCTGGTGTCCTTGAGTAAACCAGAATATCGTCAATGAATGACAACAAATTTGTCCATGAATTTCATGAACACTTTGTTCATGAGGTGGACGAAATATGCGGGGGCGTTCGTTAGTCCAAATGGCATCACTGTGAATTCATATAACCCATATCTGGACGTGAATGCTGTCTTGGGGATATCTTCTGTCCGTACTTTCAATTGGTGATATCCCGATCTCAAATCAATTTTTGAGAACACCTTGGCTTGTGCGAGCTGGTCAAACAAATCATTTATCCATGGCATCGGATATTTGTTTTTGATGGTGACCATATTGAGAGCTCGATAGTCTATACACAGTCTCAGTGTCCCATCCTTTTTCTTGGCGAACAACACAGGCGAACCCCATGGTGAGGAGCTGGCTCGAATAAATCCTTTGTCCAATAATTCCTTTATCTGCTTCTTCAACTCCACCAATTCTGAGGGTGCCATTCTATAAGGTTTCTCATAGATGGGAGCGGTGCCAGGTGCTAGTTCGATGCTGAATTCTATCTCTCGGTCTGGTGGCATGCCCGGCAGTTCTTCTGGAAATACGTCAGGAAACTCGCATACCACTGGAACTTTTCTCAGTTCCGAAATGTCCACTTTGTTTAGTTTTGGTTGTCGTGTCCGTGGCCTTTCTTGAGCGGTGACCTTTATTGTCTTGCCATGATGGTGAGTGAGAATCACGGTCCGATTGAAACAGTCGATGAATCCTTTGTTGGTGGTCAACTAGTCCATCCCTAGGATGACATCCAGTCCTTTATTTTCCAACACGATGAGATTTGCTTGGAACTGTAGTCCTTCGAACTCAATGACCACTCCCTGGCAGTAACTCTGCGCGATTTGCTTATTTCCGGGGGACTTGATGATCATAGATTTTTCCAAGGGAAGTATCGGAAAACCATGTTCCAAAACAAAACTCTTTGAAACGAACGAATGGGAAGCTCCAGAATCAAACAAAACCGTGGCAGGTACTGTATTGACAGGGAACGTACCGAGCACGATGTCTGGGGCATTTTGCGCTTCTTCCCTGGTCACGTGGTTCAGGTGACCCTTCATGTGGTTGTTGTTGGGATTGAAATTGTTGCGCTTGGGAGCTGGATTGTTTCCACCATTGTTCGGCTTGGGGGCCGAGTTCCTCGGCTTTGGGCACTGTTTAGCATAGTGCCCTTCTTCTCCACAAGCATAGCATGTGACCCCTGGACGGTACGTGAACTCTTTGTCCCTGGCATGAAACTGTCTGACGGGCCTTGGATCAGTAGTCGTGGATCTCCTTGCTTCTGTCCTTGGAACCTCAGTCTTGCTTCGGTTGTTGCGAGCAAGAGTCGTTTTGTCCCTCTTTCGCTTACGGATATCTTCCAGACTATGGCGCTCATTCTCCAAGGTAATGGCCTTGTCAACCAGGGTTTTAAAATCCGGGAAGGTGTGTACAATCAGTTGGCATCTTAGTGCTGGTGCCAGGCCATCCAGGAATTTTTCCATCTTCTTGTTCTCTGTCATGTGCTCGTCGTAGGCATAACGAGATAGCTGGGTAAACTGACCATTGTACTCTGTCACTGACATGCCTCTTTGCTTGAGATCGTCAAATTCTCTCTTCTTGATTTTTATGATGCTTCTGGGGATGTGTGCCCCACGGAAGCCTTCCTTGAACTCCTCCCAGGTGATGTTGTGTTCACTGGGGTGCATGTGTAGGAAGTTTTCCCACCATGCTGCGGCTGCTCCAGTAAGGTAGTGTGGTGCATAAAGCACCTTCTCATGATCTGAACACTGAGCAATAATCAGTTTCCTTTCAATGTCACGCAGCCAATCATCGGCTTCTAGTGGCCTATCGGTGTGAGCAAACGTTGAAGGGCGAGTTTTCTGTAACTCAGATAACTTGGAATGAGGCTGATAGGGTTCACGGTGGTTTCCCATATTGATGACGTGATTCATCATCTCTTGGTGCTGTTGCTGGCTTTGTTCGAAGAGACGGCATACTTGAGACATGGCTGCGTCGCTGTCCTGTTGACTGGACTGACCCTGAGTGAAATTGTTGCTAGTCTGCGTCCCATAAACTTCTTCTGGCTGATTGGGCATGGAGCGAGTCCACGGACGAGACATTTTTCCAGTCTGGGGTATTATTTTGCAAAACTCATGAGAAGAATTGTGTGGCACAAAGAAAATCTTGCAAAGGCAAAAACTTAAAAGACCTCAAGATTTTCAAGAAAACGTAAACAATTTTGCATGGAGAAGAACTGCTTAACACAAATCTTACACGCGAGAAAAACAGACACATGATACAGCACTCAGGATGTGCGTACACAATCCTGACATGTTATTTGGACTAGCGTACTACTCCGGAAAGCAGCAAACACACTAATACAAACTAGCGTACAGACAAAACACATCATACAAGCAGACATAACGCGCGGCTACTCGGTGCTCTCAGTCGGAGATGGTGACAATGTCCTTCCCCTTGCCGAGGGCAAGACTCAGCGGTGCAGGGGAATCAACCTCCACCTCCTCTCTAGCAGGCTCCTGGCGCGTAACACTGCGCTGCGGTGACGGTGCGGGAGCGACAGGCGGCAGAGCGGGTGTGGCCGGTGGTGCAGCTCGGACTGGAGTAGGAGCGATGACTCGGTTGAACTCCTCAGTGGTAGGCAGACGGCGAGCGGTAGCCAAAATGGCCGGTGCATAAGAGGCTGAAGACGAGACGAATGTCAGAGGCGGTGCCGTGTGGAGAAGCTCCTTCCTGCTGGCAGGACCGCCCCGGACTAAGTCCATGCGGGCAGCCACAAGATCGTCCACGAGGTTGTCGAAGGATACCTCCAGAGCCTTGAGATACTCCACAACCATCTCGATGGCTTCATCTCGCTCTCCCCGATGGCAGGCGAATGCATAGTGACAAGTGTAAGGCACATGGCATGGGAGATAGCGGTAGCGACGAGTCTTCATCATTGGAAGGATGTCCCGAAGGCGAGCTATCGCCTCACGGGCAGCCATCTGCATGGCATGCCTCTCCGTAGGCATGGCCCTTCCCACAAAACGGAAGTGGTGAGACGCAGAACGTCCTCCCTTGAATTGCACCACGGCTTGGTGCATAGACACGTCGTCGCTGAGCTTGTGCTGATAAAGCGTGAACTCCGGATGAGTCGCTGGCCCGATCGCGAGCTTGGTGATGGAGACGAGGAGTTTGACAAACCCCTCGGGCACGTTCGTGAACACTCGAGTCTCGCAGTTGCTGCCAGCCATCTACAAAAGTAGGCAAAAATTCTGAGTAGTCAAGTCATAAATTTATGATGACCAACAGAAAATAGCTACAGTTGCAAAGTGCTGAAGAAGCACAAAAGACGCTAATAACCGATTAGCGATCGCACCTAGTGGCTTCCTACAGTCAGCCTGGCTCTGATACCAAGCTTGTCACGACCGGTTTTTCAATAAAATATTTATTGAGAGACCAATCCCTTTTACGGACCAGTGAAGAAGAATTCCTTCTCACTGGTAGACAATATCTTTGTCACAGAAAAAATACCAGGAGTACTGAATATATTACAAGGTTGAGCGGAGACTGCTCAACAATATATTACATACACGCCGATAAAACATAACGGCGGATAGGGTGGCATGACTACTAACTCACGATAACAACGGTGGTGGAAATATCACAGCGGAGTGGGTGATATGACTCCTGGGAACTACAGCTCTTCGAGCGTCGGAGTGAGGCTCGAGGAGACTTATTGCGGGTGGCAGAAGCGTATAAAATACAAGTGACCAATATCCGGGATCGCACAGGACTGACTGGGACTCCTCTAGGCGTCGGACGCACTATCAAACTCTTCATCCAAGAGATCGCCTTCATCAACATCTGGCCAAATCAACAAGCCAGGTGAGTACTATGAAAGTACTCGCAAGACAGTCTGGACATAAGATATAACAAATGTAAACATGAAGCATATGAGCAGAATAACAAGTGCGTTCAGACATAGAGATCAACAATGCATGGGGTAATAACAGAGAAGTCGGGCGGTAGTCCTCCCGAAATCCCAAAATAAATACTGGGTGCCAAATGAGGGTCTGAATGACTCCTCGAGAGGAAACTGCAAGAATAAAAGTACCGGTGCCAAACGAGGGTCTGAATGACTCCTCGAGAGGAAACTGTAAGAATAATAATAATACCGGTGCCAAACGAGGGTCTGAATGACTCCTCGAGAGGAAACTGCAAGAATAATAATACCGGTGCCAAACGAGGGTCTGAATGACTCCTCGAGAGGAAACTGCAAGAATAATAATGCCACGGTCGGGCGTCAGGGCGACACCACATAAAGGGCTTATAACAGAAATAAAAGACAAACATGCCACAGTCGGACGTCTGAGCGACATCACATAAAGGGCTTATATTGTAGCTCAATAATTCAGTAGCTCGAGAACATAAATTATTACAAGTACGAGACAAATATATGATTAGTCCATCCGCAGGAATAACAATTAAACTGGGTTTACCACTTGAGCTTGTTCACCGGGGATAAAAAAAATTCCACGAGGATAGATATGGATATACTGATCACCCTACTTGATCATGGATACGATGACTTGGAAGGATTTGACTCTGCAGAGTTTGTACTTAACCACAGCCAACGGATTTCAGTAGTCACGGGGACTAGTTCCGTTTACGGTGTTTTGGAAGAAACACGTCTAACCAGTACACACCCATTCAACATTCCGAAGCCAGGGATCACCCTCGGCAACGTTCAAGAAAAACCTTGAGACGGGGAGGCTACAACCTCGCGTAGCATGGGATCAAATTTCTATACGCGCGCTCTAAGGGGGTGCCCCCCCCTCTCGGTCCCAACCGGAAACACCCATGCCCCCTGACCGGATGACTGGCTTTAATCCAGGGCCATGGAACCATCATCCCGGCCCCTCTGTTTGGTGTGTACACGGAAAGAGGTTACCAACTTACTAAACCGCATCCTGGCAAAAGAAACATGTGGTAGCACGGAAGGGAAAAGAACGATAATGTGACTCCGTCCACATTAACGTGGGAATTAGTCGGATGACGCAAGGCTGGTATGCTACAACAGTACCACCTTGCTGCCCTTCATGTCACCACATGATTAGGCCATCTCTCACCAGAGATCATCGCAACTTTGGACCATGCGGGCAGTTGCCTCACAAGCAACGAGGTACTCACCGACACTCATATGCCACGCACCAACTCTCACGCAAACATGCAAAGCATCTATCATATCAAAGGTTCAAACATGCTTGCCTGGTTCGGAGAAGTCGGAGTCTAGCTCGGCGAAGTTCGCGGCTCCGTCACCTCTTCCGGAACCAAGAGCTTCAGCGTGTCCTTCCGCGTCGGTGGGTGGTGGACTCGAGCGTCAGAGAGCACCACGTCGACGGTGACACTTTCTCCGGCGGACGGCGGCTCGGGTGAAGGTGGAGAACTCCGGTGGTGTGGGGAGCGAATCGAGCTGGATCCCGTGGCGGGTCGCGGCGGCCGGAGTTGAGGAAGGAGACTTCCTCGGGGCTCTTCCAGTGGCTTGGCGTGGTCTAGGTGGAGTGTAGAGGTGGTGTGGGTTCGCGTTGAAGCTCGGGGCCTCTATTTATAGGCGGATCGAGGGGGTGGCCGTGAACGGAGAATCTCCGGCGAGCAATTACGGCGATGTAGTGGATTGGCAGGGGGTTTAGGTGGCCAGGCAGCATCAGTGAGGTGTACTGGTGCCGTTCCCCCGCTAATCCCGGTCGGTCTTGGCGTAATGACGTTGGTCCACGGTGGGGTGGCCGCACGGGCACGTCGGCGGCAGAGAGCGTGCTCCGCGCCCAGCGGTTCACGACGAGAGTGGCAGCGCGCACGGGGGAGTGGGTGGCCACGCGGCGGCCTCCGGTGGCTTGGGCGGCGCTGGGTGGCGCCGTCTCCGATGCGCCTCTCTCTGGCGGCCGCAAAGCCGCCGCTGGCGTCGGTCACGGGGCGGCGCACCTCCTCCAGCACGTCGCCGACGCCCGCAAACATCCAGGCGCTCGTGCGGTGCAGGAACAAGGGGGAGGGGACGGGGAGCAAGGCGCCAACGCAGCACTGTCGAGACCGACAACATGTTCTGAAGAAAATGACAGTAGATCACTGAACTGAATTTCTGAATATCTGAACTTGACATTGACAATGCACTGCAGGTGTTCGACAGAATGATTTGGTGTGAAGAAAATTTTTCCTAGGGCTGGGACTTGGTGAGGTGACCACTCAATGCACCCAGAGGCTGCCTGATTTTACTCAGAATTTTTTGGAGAAGGATTTGAATGAATTTCACCAAATTTGACAAATCTGGTCCAAACTTGCAGCAAGTGTAGTTTGAAAAATTTGAACTGAAGACCAGTGGATCTTCATGGATCTTGGTTGACGGTTCAAAGGACTAGGAAGGGAAAAAGGTTTGGGGGCAAAAATCAAAACAGAAAGGGTATCTCCTTTGTAAATCTCCAAGGGCTAGAATAGGAGATAGAAATTGTTTTGATAAGATTTAAATGGAAAAATAATCATATGGGGAGGTCCAACTTGCTGGATTTGATGCAAATCATGATCCAAAGATGAGGGAAGGTTGAGGAGAGTGGATTTGCACTAAGGCCATGGCAAGAGGGATTTGTTGAAAGTGGTAAAGGATTATTCCAAAAGCTATAGAGTATTTTTCAAAGAAATCTTCAAAGACTTTTTTTGAAAAGCATTTTGGTTTGAGTCCAAATAAAAAGCAAGAACCTCCAAGACCAAAAACAAGTCTTGGGTGAATCCAAATAAAACTCTTGCCATAAAAAGAATATTTTGGAAGGGAGGGTTCTTTTGAAGGAAAATTTAAATCACCTCCCTCAAGTCAAATAAAAATTTTGAAAAAGCCAAATAAAATTTTGGGTGTCACACCTAGCCACTGTCTCGAGCTCAAGGAGCTCCCAATCCCTCCAATGGCCACATCGGCCACCACTCCCTCTGCCCAAAATTCCGGCGAACCAGGCTTCCGCTCCCCCTCTTTCTTCCCCAGAGTCCCCCACGACTGTCGTAGACCTCTCCCTGTAGCTCTCCCCTCCTCTGGAGCACCGGAGCGTTGTGCCCACATCCGTCTGAACCGCCGTCTGCCGGAGTTCATGTTGTCACCGCCTCGGTCCACCTCGGTGGCATTAAGTGGTACCGGTGGATGCATCTCTTTCCCCTGAGTCCATCCAGATGTGGAGCGTCGCCGGAGACCCTCTGTGGCGCCGGCAATCGCCGCCCGACGCCGGCGGCCTCTCTGCTCCACGGGCGCGAGTGAGGAGAAGGGGAAGACGACGACCCTGGCTGCCAGCTGGCCGCGGGCTCTGCGCGTCAGTGAGCCAGCCGCCGGCCCTGCTTTGACCCAGGCTACCCACGTGGATAAGTGACGGGCCCCGCCACGTGGGACCCGCACGTCAGCGAGATAAGCCCGGCCCCGCCACTGCCACGTCAGTTAAGTGGAAGCACAGATTCCAGAAGACGTTTTCGAATTTGGAAAGCATATTTTGTGTTAACTTTGGCTGAAAGTGCGCTTTTCTTTGTAGGAAACTTATTCACAGAATACGCTTTCAGTTTTTCTATCCATGCCCTGTTTGAAAATATTTTTCTTGCAGATAGGTCCCTGGCAGAAAACTCTTCCTATCTTTTTATCCGTAACTCCGATCGAGGTGAATCCAAAGCCCAAGTCTTCGTCTCGTCGAGCCCATTCTGTTCCCACCATTTTCACTATGTTTCAACATTCTGAAAATGACCATTTTTCCCTTGCCCCAATCAGCCCCCTCCGAGAGAGTACCCTTTCCGGCGATTCCTTCCGCGGTCATTCCGCACTTCTTCCCGGAGCCTTCTCCATCCCCAGGCAAGCCACAACCACCATTCGCATGATAGCCATGCAGAAGCATTGGTTTTCAACTTGAATCTTTAATAAATGTCTGTTTGTTTTGCTACTGCTGTCGGTATTTCGGTTATGCTTACGGATCGGTGTTTACCGTCGATGGTCTTCGGTGCATGACTATCGTCTGTTCCGGGTACCGCCGTTATGCATGTTTCTTTACATCTAGTTGATTAAATACTTGCATGGTAGATTTATCATTATTGCATGGTATTTATTGTTGATGCTAGTGTCATGTCATGCTATGAGTAGTGTGCTAGTTGTGATATTCATGCTCGTCATTATGCCATGCTCATCTGGATAAATGGTTAAATGTTGTTGCTATGCTCGTGGATTATGATGCACCTCCATGCTTACGTTTGATATCATGTTCATGCATTGTAGCTGTATCATGTTATTTTGTCATGGCCCAGCATATTGCATTCATGTTTAACCGGATTAAATTGAACTTGAACAACTGTTGGTTGAGTCATGGTGCCACCATATCGAGCTGACCAGTGCAACCACGTTTGCCTTATGGGAAGACCCTAACTGGGTCTATTGTCATGTCTCTCGCCGGTGCCTCCTACGAGGGCAGGTTATGCGCGGGCGCTACCTTGGCCGGGTAGGACGGCATAAGCCTTGTGTGCCCATGTTTGGTTTTGAGCTCATGTCCCTGTTTGGGACCATTTTGCCACGACGGTGGCCGTTGGTGCCTTTCGTAGGCACGAACCCAATCAGGACTTAGCCCAAAGGGGAGTTGGTCGGAGTGGCCGGGAGAGTGTCATGGCAGTAGATCGGTTTTGTCGGAATGCCATGTCCGCACGTATGGGAGTGCGAGACCATGGGTTCCGTGGTGTGGGTACAGTGTGCTAACCTCTGCAGAGTGTGTGTTCAATCTATCGATAGCCGTGCCCGCAGATATGGGCCCATTTCATGTCGGTCACACTATGGGTCAACAGTAATAATAATAATAATTTGATTAATAACAACCCCGGTTCGATGATGAAAGAAGTTGGTTGATATTTATGTGATCGTGAGAGGATCACTGTGGTATCGTGAATACCAACTTGTTGGATATTTGGGGATGTTATGCAAGAGTAAAGGGTAAAGGTCAAGCTCCCTGTGGTCATAAATGATTACTATCGTATTGTTAATACCAAGCTTGATTGGATCCTGAGATGATGGTGTGATATCTGTGATGGTAAGTGATACAGTTGATGGTTACGAGGTAACCCGAAAAGAGTAAGTTGGTGCATCATAGTTTCATCATGTTGCATGCTAGTATCATCATGTTCATATGTTTATGCCATGCTCGTATTGTTCTAGCTGTATCATCTTGTTCATGCTATGATTGATCTGATAGTATCATGTTAATCCTTGTTAACTTGTAATTGCCATGCTATTGTTTGTCTTGATTGCTTTGGTTGTTGTGAGCTTGCAAGTACATTCAATGTACTGACCTGGCGTGTCATGCCAGATATGATTGCTTGTTTCACGTGGATCCCTTGTTTACGCGCTAGGATAAGCGTTCCAGCCAGAGTCCCTGCGGAGTGGAGTTCATCACCATCGTCGTTGTTCCGCTGCCAGTAGTCATTCCGCTGCGTCATGTGTTCTGCTGCTTGCATAGAGCAACCGTGGCAGGCGTAGTGTCGCCGTGCCGATGTAATCCCCTTGTAACCCAATAGATTGCAATAAAGAGATGATTTGTTCTATGCTAAGCAGTGCCGTATTCTAGAAGGCTTCTCCTCGATCTCTGGGCTGGAATACGGGCGTTCCGGTTTCTCTGAGCCGGGGTGCCACGGATGAGCTTCTTGATTCCGAGGTCTGCCGCGATCCTGATACCGGCAAGCAATCCCTCGTACTCTGCCATGTTGTTCGTTGATTTTTCCCATGGAAAGTGCATCTGGACTATGTACTTGAGAAGCTCTCCGGTGGGCGCGACGAGTAGTACGCCAGCACTAGCACCTTGAAGTGACAAAGCTCCATCAAAGTACACAATCCACTCATAGCTCGTCTCCTTGCCGGGAAGGGTGCTCTCTTGAATCTCTTCGTCGGGCGTTGCGCTCCATTCTGCTATGAACTCTGCCAAGGCTAGGCTCATGATTGTTGAAGTACTTTCAAACGTGAGGCCAAAGCTTGACAATTCCAAAGCCCACTCCACGATCCTCCCGGATGCATCCGGATTGTGCGAGATTCGTTGCAACGGGAGGCGGGTGACGACGGTGATCTCATGTGCTTGGAAGTAGTGGCGCAGCTTTCTCGAGGCCATGAGGAGGCCGAAAAGTATTTTCTGCATACCAGAATATCTCGATCTAGCCCCTGCAAAAGGGAACTGGCGAAATAAATCGGGTGCTGCACCACCTTCTTCTTCTGTTCCACTTTGCCCATCTGCGCAGACTCTGTCTTGCCGGGACCGGGCCTTGCCGGGGGTTCCGCCTCGCCGGTGTCAGGCCCTGCCGGGGAGGACTCTGGCCCACCATCCGATGGCTCCGCTGCTACCGCTGCTTCTTCCTCAAGTTCCCTCTGTGCCACCAGCGCAGCACTGACCACTTGATTCATTGCTGCTAAGTACAGCAGCAACGACTCTTGTGGTTTAGGTGCGACTAGTATTGGCGTGGAGGCGAGGTACCTCTTCAAATCTTGCAGCGCTGCCTCTGCCTCCGGAGTCCATTTTACTGGACCCGCCTTTTTCAAAACTTTGAAAAAGGGGAGGGCGCGCTCAGCAGATTTGGAGATGAACCTACTCAGGGTAGCAACGCAGCCGGCGAGCCTACGGACGTCTTTGACCCGTTTTGGTGCCTCAATCTACTCAATTGCCTTGATCTTGTCGGGATTTGCTTCGATTCCGTGTTGAGACACAAAGAACCCAAGAAGTTTGCCGGAGGGGACACCGAACACGCACTTCTCTGGGTTGAGCTTGAGGTTGATCTTGCACAGATTTGCAAATGTTTCTTCTAAATCTTACACGAGCATGGCCCTGTCCTTGGTTTTGACCACTATGTCATCCATATAAGCTTCCATATTTCTATGTAGCTGGGGCTCAAACCAATCTGGACCGCTCGGGCAAACGTTGAACCAGCGCTCTTCAACCCGAAAGGCATTCGTACAAAAAAGAACGTACCACATGGGGTGATGAATGCGGTCTTTTCTTCGTCTTCCTTCATCATGAAGATCTGGTGGTATCGTGAATAAGCGTCTAGGAATGACAGCAGGTCACACCCACTAGTGGAGTCCACAATCCGTTCGATGCGTGGCAGAGGGAAAGGATCCTTTGGACAGGCTTTATTGATATCTGTGTAGTCAATACACAACCTCCATTTCCCATTTGCCTTACGCACCACCACTGGATTGGGCAACCATGTGGGGTGGAGCACCCCTCTAATCAGGCCTGCCGCCTCCAACTTCCGGATCTCCTCGATGATGAACTATTGTCGCTCCAAAGCTTGCTTCCTGACCTTCTGCTTGACGGGCCGCGCATGAGGACAGACAGCAGGATGGTGCTCAATCACCTCCCTGGGAACGCCGGGGATGTCGGATGCTTGCCATGCAAACACATCTACATTCGCCTGCAGGAAGGCGACCAGCGTGCTTTCCCATTTGCTATCGAGGGTGGAGCTTATAGTGAAAACCCTGCCTGTGTCGTCCTCCTTGACGGACACCTTCTTGGTTTATGGTGGTGCAGCCTTGGACTTCTTGCTCTTGCTGGTAGAGCTCTCTGGCATGTCCTCAATGGGAGCGCAGCACTCCAAAGATGCGCGCTTGCCGGAGTGGGTGCAAGAGGTCTTGCCGGAACAGGTCTCGCCGGAAGGGGTCTTGTCGGCCTTCTTCCTCCCTAGAGTTTCAGCGGCAGGAGCAAGTGCCTTGGCGGCAGTTGCTGCAACTGCCCCTCGGTAGAGTTGGTCGGCGCAGATGAGCGCGTCTTTCCTGTCAGAGGGGACGGTGATGATGGTCAGCGGCCTTGGCATCTTTAATGTGTTGTAGGCATAGTGTGACGCCGCCATTAACTTGGCCAGTGCTGGGCGGCCAAGGATCCCATTATACGGCAAGGGGATCTCGGCAACATCAAAAACGATCTTCTCCGTCCTATAGTTCAGTTCACCCCTGAACGTAACCGGGAGCGTGATTTTACCTTTTGG
This sequence comes from Triticum aestivum, assembly GCF_018294505.1. Taxonomy (NCBI): domain Eukaryota; kingdom Viridiplantae; phylum Streptophyta; class Magnoliopsida; order Poales; family Poaceae; genus Triticum; species Triticum aestivum. The sequence continues at coordinate 130,514,735 of NC_057814.1, read as the reverse complement.
CTGACTCCTTCCCGGGTTGACCCCTTGAAACATGCCCGTCTCCTCAAGATCTCCATCAGGAATCTGCATCTTCTTGATCACAGCGGGCAAGATCAAATTCAAACCAGCCCCACCGTCAACCAGCACTTTCATCACCTTGAGGTTTTGTATCGTTGGTGAAACCAACAACGGCAAACACTCGACCGCAGTTGTGCGATCAGGGTGATCCTCGATGTCAAAAATGATGGGCGTGTGGGACCACTTCAGTGGCTTCTGGGCATCGAACAATGGCTCTGCCGCAGTGACCTCATGCGCCCACTGCTTCAGTTGCCGGTGAGTGTCGGTGTCAAAACCGGCGGATCTCGGGTAGGGGGTCCCGAACTGTGTGTCTAAGGCAGATGGTAACAGGAGGCGGGGGACACGATGTTTACCCAGGTTCGGGCCCTCTCGATGGAGGTAATACCCTACTTCCTGCTTGATTGATCTTGATGATATGAGTATTACAAGGGTTGATCTACCACGAGATCGTAGAGGCTAAACCCTAGAAGCTAGCCTATGGTATGATTGTTGTTGTCCTACGGACTAAACCCTCCGTTTTATATAGACACCGAGGGGGGCTAGGGTTACACAGAGTCGGTTACAAGGGAGGAGATCTACATATCCGTATTGCCAAGCTTGCCTTCCACGCCAAGGAGAGTCCCATCCAGACACGGGACGAAGTATTCAATCTTGTATCTTCATAGTCCAACAGTCCGGCTAAAGTATATAGTCCGGCTGTCCGAGGACCCCCTAATCCAGGACTCCCTCAGTAGCCCCCGAACCAGGCTTCAATGGCGATGAGTCCGGCGCGTAGATTGTCTTCGGCATTGCAAGGCGGGTTCTTCTCCAAATTCTAAGTACCTGTTGAGTAGTGTCCAGCTTCCCATAAATGTTGCACTCCTTGGCTTCCGCGCCTAATAATGGCTATCTTCCACGTGTCGAGCAAATGCGAGAAGCCAGGGCATTTTTACATTTGCCACCCTAGCCATGCGAGTAAATCCTCTATTAAAGAGACGGGGATTCTCAGATCCATATCACACCATCCTCCCACAGCGAGTATCCATCGGAGCGCGCCCGGAAAAAATCCATTCCAACATGTCCCGCCATCGTAGCTCCTCCTCTCGCTCCCGTAGCCCAAAGCCCGGTAATTGGAAGAAGTGTTCCATCCCCCACAGCCAATTAGTAGAGTTACAGACCCAGGGATTTCTCCCTCCAGCGTATACGGTCCCCGTTCGAGCCGGGCTCACCACCTACAATGGCAGGGAGCAAGCAGAGAGCTTTCCCAACCCATCCATGGGGGAGCGGGTATGCCTTGTCCCTTACTTATTAAGAGGGCTTGGATTCCCAATTCATCCGTTCCTCCGTGGGCTTCTGGAGTTCTATGGCCTCTAGCTGCATAATTTCACTCCCGCCTCCATATTACACATCGCTGGCTATGTCGCCCTTTGTGAGCTGTTTTTGGGCTGTGAAGCTCATTTCGAGCTATGGAAGAGGCTATTCTGCCTCGTACCCCGTACACAGGAGGGGTCAATATACCAAGTGGGCCGAGCCGAAATATGGCGCATCGCCGGGAACGGATACCTGTCCAGTACTCCGAAGAAGACATCCGAGGACTGGCCTTCGGAGTGGTTTTATATGGAGGACATCCCCCTTCCGGACCCTATTCGGATGGGCCTTCCTGAGTTCGACAACGCTCCCTTGAAGAAACGCCGCAGCTGGCGCCCTCGGAGCCCTCAGGAGGAAGATAACGGGGAAGTCCTTTACCGGATGAGTCGGATACAGACGCTGGCCTAGTCAGGATTGACAGTAATTGAGGTTATGTCAATATGTATAATGCAGGGGGTACAGCCACTTCAATATCGGGGGCAACCCATGTGGCACTGCAACGGAGAAGACGATGCCACCCGCTGCGGTCGTAAGGGACCGGACTCAGTCGCTGCCCTAGCAAAAATTCTGTCCGATTTGTACAAAGGAGAGGAAGAGGAGTTCATCCGCATTAAGCCACTGGATGGATTCTCCATGTACAACCCTCCAAGCTGGGTGAGCTGTCACTTTTTACTCCCAACCTTCCTGCATTCTTCGTCATAAGTATTTACCTTGTTGTTTCATAGCAGGAACTGCGAAAAGCTGTAAGGGAGGTCCACAGCCCGCCTCCACAACCGGAGGACCCTGACCGGGCCCTCGACCCCGGACTTGAAGAGGATATGGACACATTTGTGGAGTTGATTAGCAGGATGTTATATCAATTGAGCTGCGATGATGCCATGGTGGCCATCATAGCCGATTATCCTGGACTACTCCCTGCATCGCATGTAAGTAAAACCGGAGTCCCAACTTCCGAGAAGGATCCCCTTTTCTGCACTTCACCTACCGCACACATATGGTGTCTTACAGGGAAGGCCCTCGGTACGCCATGCCGAACCCGCAGTGACTCGCCGACAAGGGGCACCGAAGCCGGGTAGGCTTAAAAGGAAGGCGGTCAGGACTGAGATGCCGTCGCAGAGGTATGAAAGAGAACCCGGCTCCGTGGTGGTTGTCTGTTAAAACAAAATAACGCCCATGTTTCCTAGTAGGAAAAACGCCTGCCGGACTATATCCGGAGAGGTTGCCGGTCACGCCTCCACCAATCGGGCTCCAGAGCCGGACATAGAGGCGGACACTAACATGAGGCGAACGCCGGATGTTCCTCCTACAGAGGATGCGGATAGGCTATCTGCTACAAATTCCAAAGTGGAGAGCGCCATGAATCACAGGCGTCGCCGGGCCGTACTCCGTGACGCTTGTTTCTCCCAAGAGGCGTTCGATGCCTTCAACTCAGGAGACGCGTACATCCGAGCTGCTCAAAATGGTCTTGCCAGAGCCACGGACCAGTATGTAAAGGATATACGGGTAAGGAAATCTAATAATTATGTATATCAGTAGCCCCTGAGACTTGAAACAGTTCACACAACTGATTTAAGGATCATTATTTGTGCAGGTTCTTACGGAGAAGAATACCCAATTGTCTCAAGAGCTGGAAGAGTGCAAAGCCCAGCTACGGGCCGCAGTTGCCGCAATGAAGGAGTCCGAGAAGGCCCCCTCTGGTAACACTTGTCTCTATCAAAAAGAATGACATGTACAGGTTAGTATGCGGCATGCATGCAAATCTAACAATAGATTCTGCAGATGATCTCGGGGTTAATCTGGAGGTCGTGATAGGGGATGAGCCGCATGCTCAACGACAGCTAAAGGCTGGCGAGCGCGTGCTTACATGGGTTAGGCGGGAGAAAAACGATCTCCAAGACGCCAATATCCAGTTGGGCGTGGAACTGAAAGATGTTCGAGCCCAGCTTGCTGACTCCGTAAAGGTGAATAAGCGGCTTCGACGTGGCATTTTCAGTAAGTGCTTGAACAAACTTTTTATTGAGTTCGGCGAAGAAACCGGCTAACAGAGTTATATCTTTAGGTATGCTGACGGGCCGTCCCGCAGAGGAAATGCCCGGGTCTGCAGGTGATCTTTTGCCAGAGCTCTCACAACTGCATGAACAAGTTCGGCAGGTGATGTAGGGCATTGCCCAAGCCTTGTGGCCATCTACTTCCCCCCAGGAGGCCTGGGGGAGCTTATAGAGAAGCTCAAGGGAGCGCGGTGGCGCTTCCGATTATGGAAGATATCAGCCTGCCGACAAGGTGCGAGGGAAGCCTGGGCCATGGTGAAGACGCGATATACCAAGGCTGACCCGAACCACATGGCCGAGGTCGGACCTGTGGGGCCCGATGGGAAAGAGATCCCCGTCAGTTTGGTGTATGACCAAGTAGAATTAGCCACAAAGTATTCCCAACAGGATTGTAGGCTAGACAGCCTGTTGGATGGTATAGAAGAAGAATTTAGTCAGTCTAAGTGACTGTGTACTTCATGTGACATGTATTGTCCCTAGCCGGATTGTAAATCATTTGTCATGGCGGACCGTTTCACTTCAACCTCTGGACCCGACAGTCCGGAGTGTATCCGAATACCCGCTCAGTTATGAAAAAACCGGGGTACGCGTGGAAACAAGGCGTAGGGGTCATAAGTGCTTGAACAGACAAGTACCCAACTAGCTATGTTATATTACATGGATAGTAAGAAACATCTTCCAGGGAGAATAGTTCTGCTAAGGGTTCCTTTCCCTGGGTACGCATGCCCTAATGTGCATGTCCGAGCTGCGAAAAGAGACGCGGGATATAAACATCTGGGGGCATGTATTTCAATAAATAAGGGTCATCTTTTCTTCACCGACCGAGTATTCCCTTAAGAACCCTAGCTTTCGGCTTCACCCAGTCTGAGGTACACATCCGGCTGACCCGGCAGTAGCAATCGCAGAGGTGCTCCCCTTATCCCTATCCGAATTAACGGGAACGTAGGGCACAAACACAAGAGCCAGGCAACCCAGCTTGGCCAAAACTTAAGTCATATCGATGCATATAATGGCGAAAAAAGGTACATGTGCAAGAATAACACATGTGTGGGGCATCGAGCCCGGAAAATAGTTATATTAAGCTTCTGTATAAGAAGCCCCCAGGTATAATGAGCACGGCTAGCGCGTCAAGATTGTGTAGTCAAGACACATTTTAGCCTTTTAAGGCCTTGAAGAAAAAATGAAGAAAGAAAGAAATAAAAGACAGATAACAGATATATGAAAAATTGACGGAGGTAAGGAGACGAACATAGAGTCCGGCACTAGGCGTAGAACCTTCGGAGTCTGGCTGCGTTCCATGGGTTTGGCTCGAGTCGATTGTCCGATGCATCCCGCAGACGATACGCTCCACCGGTCAGAACTTGGTCGATAACGAAGGGACCTTCGCATTTGGGCTTGAGCTTGTTATTTTTCTTCTCCGGTAGGCGTTGAACGAGTTCGCCAATGTTATAAGTTTTGGCCCGTACTTCTCTTCTTTGATACCTTCAAGCCTGTTGCTGATAGAATGCGGAATGGGCTTTTGCCACGTCACGCTCCTCCTCCAGGGCGTCCAAACTCTCCTGCCGATCAAGCACGGCTTCTTTCTCTTCGTACATGCGCACTCGAGGTGAGTCATGAATTATGTCGCAGGTCAGTACCGCCTCTGCGCCGTACACCATAAAGAACGGTGTGTATCCGGTAGTGCGATTCGGCGTGGTCCGCAGCCCCCATAGTACGGAGTCGAGCTCCTCTACCAAGTGCATATCAGATTCCTTCAAGGATCGCACTAATCTGGGTTTAATGCCGCTCATGATAAGACCATTTGCTCGCTCTACTTGACCGTTAGTTTGCGGGTGATACACAGAAGCATAATCGAGCTTAATGCCCATGTTGCTGCACCAAAGTTTTACCTCGTCGGCTGTAAAGTTCGAGCCGTTATCGGTGATGATGCTGTGGGGGATGCCATAACGGTGTACAACCCCAGATATGAAGTCTATCACCGGTCCGGATTCGACCGTTTTAACTGGTTTGGCTTCTATCCATTTGGTGAATTTATCCACCATGACCAATAAGTATTTTTTCTTATGGCTTCCCCCTTTGAGGGGTCCGACCATATCAAGCCCCCAGACTGCAAAGGGCCAAGTGATGGGGATTGTTTAGAGAGCGGTATGTGGCATATGGCTTTGATTTGCAAAAAGCTGGCAACCGACGCATCGTTAAACGAGATCCTGTGCGTCTGCTCGGGCCGTCGGCCAGTAAAAACCTATACGGAAGGCCTTGCTTACCAGGGGCCGGGCTGCGGCATGGTGGCCGCCAAGTCCAGCATGAATTTCTGCCAAAAGTTGCCGTCCTTCCTGAGGGAGTCCTGGATTAGGGGGTCCTCGGACAGCCGGACTATATACTTTAGCCGGACTGTTGGACTATGAAGATACAAGATTGAAGACTTCGTCCCGTGTCCGGATGGGACTCTCCTTTGCGTGGAAGGCAAGCTTGGCAATACAGATATGTAGATCTCCTCCCTTGTAACCGACTCTGTGTAACCCTAGCCCCCTCCGGTGTCTATATAAACCAGAGGGTTTAGTCCGTAGGACAACAACAATCATACCATAGGCTAGCTTCTAGGGTTTAGCCTCTACAATCTCGTGGTAGATCAACTCTTGTAATACTCATATCATCAAGATCAATCAAGCAGGAAGTAGGGTATTACCTCCATCGAGAGGGCCCGAACCTGGGTAAACATCGTGTCCCCCCGCCTCCTGTTACCATCCGCCTTAGACGCACAGTTCGGGACCCCCTACCCGAGATCCGCCGGTTTTGACACCGACATTGGTGCTTTCATTGAGAGTTCCACTGTGCCGTCACCGTAAGGCTAGATGGCTCCTTCGATCATCGGCAACGATGCGATCCAGGGTGAGGTTTTCCTCCCCGGACAGATCTTCGTATTCGGCGGCTTCGTACTGCGGGCCAACTCGCTTGGCCATCTGGAGCAGATCGAGAGCTACGCCCCTGGCCATCAGGTCAGGTTTGGAAACTTGAACTATACTGCCGACATCCGCGGAGACTTGATCTTCGACGGATTCGAGCCCATGTCAGGTGCGCCGCACAATCACGACGAGCATGACTTAGCTCTGCCGTCGGACAGTGTTCGGGAGATCACACCTGCAACTACTCCGGCCCTCAATCCGGAACAAATTGCGCCATCTGAGGACGGGTGGATGGCCCCCGCCACGGAGGCCGCACACTTAGTGGCGATAGAGCCGAATACTGACTTCACCTCCTACGAGACCCGTGTTGCCGAACCGTTGGATTCGTCCCCGGCCATGGGCTCCGAGCCGCCTGCGTCCGTGCCTATCGAATCCGATTGGGCACCGATCATGGAGTTTACCTCCGCGGATATCTTTCAGCACTCGCCCTTTGGCGACGTGCTAAACTCGTTAAGGTCTCTCTCCCTGTCAGGAGACCCTTGGCCGAACTATGTCCGGCTAGAATGGGATGCGGACGACGAAGAAATTCGCTCCCCACCCACCACCCACTTAGTAGCCACTGTCGATGATTTAACCGACATGCTCGACTTCGGCTCCGAAGACATCAACGGTATGGACGACGATGCAGGAGACGAACAAGAACCACCGCCCACAGGGCGCTGGAATGCCACCTCATCGTATGACATATACATGGTGGACACCCCCAAAGAGGGGATGGCGATAAGACAACGGAGGATAATCCCTCCAAGAAGAAATCCAAGCACCGACGTCAGCGGCGCCGCTCTAAGTCCCGCCATAGCAAAAGCAGCGATACCGGCACAAGAGACAATAATGCTCCGGATAGTGCCGAAGACAACGATAATCCCCTCCAGCCAGACCTCGAGCGGGAGGATGAACAAGCTAGCCCTCCGGAATAGGCAGCAGACGGAGAATCAGAGGATGACAATTACATGCCTCTCTCCGAAGACGAGGTGAGCCTCGGCGACGAAGAATTTATCGTGCCTGAGGATCCCGTCGAGCAGGAGCGCTTCAAGCGCCGGCTTATAGCCACAGCAAACAGCCTGAAGAAAAAGCAACAACAGCTTCGAGCTGATCAAGATCTGCTAGCGGATAGATGGACTGAAGTCCTGGCGGCCGAGGAATACGAACTCGAGCGCCCAACCAAGAGTTACCCAAAGCGCAGGTTGCTACCCCAACTCGAGGAGGAAGCATTGAAACCTACATCACCAGCGTATGATGCGGCTGATCGGCCACCTCGTGGCCGAGACAGAGAGGCATATCAGCCCGAAGTCCAGCCCGCACCCCGCCGCCACTCAAACAAAAATACCAAGGCCCGGGCAACACGCGGGACCTGCGAGACGTATTGGAAAACAAAGCAAAACATGCAAGATCGATCTACGGATCACGGGGGCGCGCCCCAACGCGGGACGATGACCGTCACGCCGGATATACTAAAAGCAAATCCGGCCGGGCCGAATACAGCAGACAAGACTCGTATGAACTGCGTCGTGATATAGCCCGGCACAGAGGCGCCGCACACCCCCTATGCTTCACTGATGAAGTAATGGATCACGAATTCCCAGAGGGTTTTAAACCCGTAAACATTGAATCATATGATGGTACAACAGATCCCGCGGTATGGATCGAGGATTTCCTCCTCCACATCCACATGGCTCGCGGTGATGATCTACATGCCATCAAGTACCTCCCACTAAAACTCAAAGGACCAGCTCGGCATTGGCTGAATAGCTTGCCAGCAGACTCCATTGGCAGTTGGGAGGATTTGGAAGATGCATTCCTTGACAACTTCCAGGGCACTTATGTGCGACCACCGGATGCTGATGACTTGAGCCATATAATTCAGCAGCCAGGGGAATCGGCCAGGAAATTCTGGACCAGGTTCCTAACTAAGAAAAACCAAATTGTCGACTGTCCGGATGCAGAGGCCTTAGCGGCATTTAAGCATAACATCCGTGACGAGTGGCTCGCCCGGCACCTCGGCCAGGAGAAGCCGAAGTCTATGGCAGCCCTCACGACACTCATGACCCGCTTTTGCGCGGGCGAGGACAGCTGGCTGGCTCGCAGCAACAACACATCAAGAAGTCATGGCAATTCAGATGCCAAAGATAGTAACGGCAGACCACGTCGCAACAGACACAAGCGCCGCAACAACGGTGACAACGCCGAAGACACGACAGTCAATGCCGGATTCAGTGGCTCTAAATCCGGTCAGCGGAAGAAGCCGTTCAAAAGAAGCAACCCGGGCCCGTCCAGTTTGGACCGCATACTCGATCGCTCGTGTCAAATTCACGGCACCCCCGATAAGCCAGCCAATCACACCAACAGAGAATGCTGGGTGTTCAAGCAGGCCGGCAAGTTGAATACCGAAAACAAGGAAAAGGGGCTGCATAGCGACGATGAGGAGGAGTCCCGGCCGCCGAACACAGGAGGACAGAAGAAATTTCCTCCCCAAGTGAAAACGGTGAACATGATATACGCAACCCATATTCCCAAGAGGGAACGGAAGCGTGCACTAAGGGACGTCTATGCGATGGAGCCAGTCGCCCCAAAGTTCAACCCATGGTCTTCTTGCCCGATCACTTTCGATCGTAGGGACCACCCCACTAGTATCCGTCATGGCGGTTCTGCCGCATTGGTCCTTGATCCCATCATTGACGGATTTCACCTCACCCGAGTCCTTATGGACGGTGGCAGCAGCCTGAACCTGCTTTATCAGGATACAGTGCGCAAAATGGGTATAGACCCCTCGAGGATCAAACCCACTAAAACCACCTTTAAAGGTGTCATCCCAGGTGTAGAGGCCCGCTGCACGGGCTCAATCACACTGGAAGTGGTCTTCGGATCTCCGGACAACTTCCGAAGCGAGGAGTTAGTCTTCGATATCGTCCCGTTCCGCAGTGGCTATCACGCACTGCTCGGACGAACCGCATTTGCCAGATTCAATGCGGTACCGCATTATGCATACCTCAAGCTCAAAATGCCAGGACCTCGTGGGGTTATAACAGTCAATGGAAACACAGAACGCTCGCTCCGCACGGAGGAGCACACTGCGGCCCTCGCAGCAGAAGCACAAAGCAGCCTTTTAAGGCAAACCGCCAATTCGGCGATAAAGACCCCGGACACCTTCAAGCGAGTCCGGAGTAACCTGCAACAGGATCGCCTGGCACGTTCAGAGCTCGCCTAGCAATTCGGCCTCCGTCCTAGTCCCGGTCAAGCGACGAAATCTGTGCCGCGCGTACATAATTACGCACTAAAAATACCATGGGCATAGGCGGGGGCACGGCCAGGACACGCCCCACAATGCGGCTCAACCGCCCCAGGGGCTGTATACCTTTATCATTTTCTCTCTTTCAGGACCTTACTCTCTGGAAGCCCTTTTCGGCAGTCTGATTGCTGGACGCATTACGGGAAGGAAATACCAAGGAGGCAAGAAGCTAAGACGTACAAGGGAATCCCCAGGTGGTCTCTGATAATGATCGAAATACCCGTTTTAAATACCCATACGCAGCTTGCCCTTGGATAGGACATGCCAAATAGTCCTCCTTTTTGCTTATTGCACTACTTGTATCAGTACGCTTCGACGTATTATTTAAATAACAATGCATAGCATTAGTCTATTATTGCATTACCCTTTCTTTTTTTCTCTTGTCTGTTTATTTACGACAAATTGCACCCGTACATTCTGGTACGACCAGTACGCCAGGGGCTTCAGTATACCCCATAAATACGGCCTGAGAAGTCCGAACACTTTCGACACTGCGGCACCCCGAACTTATAGCATTATATGCATCAGCTCCGAATCATGTCTTGGGTCAATAGTTGGGTTTGCCCGGCTCCCATGTTTTGGTACCTTACGTTCCGCAATATCGGCTAAGGTAGCACTGGGAGAACTACTGCGATTGTGTCCCGGTTCTTCCGGACGAGCACCTCAGTAGAGAAAGCCGAAAACTGACTGTCATGATAAGGCGAGAGCTGGTCGCTGTTCGAGAGGTCTCAAGTCCTTAAAGACTTTTTCCGCTTCGGGCGAGGAGTCGGCCTTGCCCGACTTAGGCGTATATAGCGCCCCAAATTCGGCCTTCCGAATACTAGGGGCTTCGCCAAAATTTAAAATTGTAGACTTCTATGGCTAAGTGAGAGTGATAAAGCCTTATAGTCCGATTGCCTGGTTCGTTGCGCTGAACACCTCCCTCGAAGGACCCAAAATTGGGATAAAGAGTGCTCAGATTTATCCCGAACACCTCAGTACTAGTTACATGGGGGCAGAAGCCGACGACTGGCCAACTCTCAGATTTTATAAACGGCCGCACAGAAGGTAATATTTTAAATTCACAAGCGTTGCATAGCGCAAATGAACTCGTTTCATATTACAGGATCGCATGAGTACATTTATTCAAATATTACATCCTTAGCACATTCCTCCGCCACAAGGCGAGCACCCTTCAGGACACTTTCATAATACTTTTCGGGGTGGCGATGCTCCTTGCCCTCCGGCGGCCCCTCCTTCACCAGCTTTTCGGCGTCCAGCTTCGCCCAGTGCACCTTCGCCCGGGCAAAAGCCCTGCGCGCACCCTCGATGCAGACGGACCGCTTTATGACTTCAAACCGTGGGCAGGCATTCACAAGCCGCCTCACCAGACCGAAGTAGCTATCAGGCAGGGGCTCGCCAGGCCACATCCGGACTATAAGACCCTTCATGGCCTGTTCGGCCGCCTTGTGAAGCTCGACCAGTTGCTTCAGCTGGTCGCTCAAGGGCAATGGGTGTTTGGTCCCAGTATACTGAGACCCGAACAACTTCTCCGTCGAGCTCCCCTCCTCAGCCCGGTAGAACTCCGCGGCATCCGACACACTGCGGGGTAGATCTGCGAACGCTCCTGGAGAGCTCCGAACTCGGGTAAGTAAAAAGAAAGTTTCCTTCACATGCTTGCTTTGCATAATGAATGCCTTACCCGCCGCTATCTTCTTAACCGCCTCAATTTCCTGGAGGGCCTTTTGGGCTTCGGCCTTGGCATGTTGTGCGCTTTCGAGGGCCTTCGCAAGCTCGGACCCTTGCGTCTTAGAGTCAAGCTCCAAGGACTCGTGCTTTTTGACGAGAGCCTGGAGCTCTTGCTGCACCTCGCCTACTCGGGCTCTTGCTTTTCTCGCTCGATGCGCTCCTTGGCCGCTTTGTCTTCGGCCTCGGATAGCGCCTTCTGCAGGGCCGCCACTTCGGTCGTGGCCCCTAGCAAAATTCATGACGATCCTATTATTCCAAAACCAAATTTTCTTATCAATATACAGACGGGGTATCACTTACCTTTGTTCTCTTCGAGCTGCCTCTTGGTAAGGCCGAGCTCTTCCTTGGACCGCTCAAGGTCCCGCTTCAGTGCGGCGACCTCCGCAGTACGTGCGGCAGCGGCCAGCAGTGAAGCCTGCATATGCACATAGACATATTCTGATTAGGCTCCTGCAATTAATATGTGATCCTCTATTCGGCCTTCCTTCGCGAACGCCAAACAGAGCATCAGGGGATACTGTCTATGCCGGAATATTTTCTTATAATTTGATTACTTACCTCAAAGCCTGTTAGGAGGCTGGCACAGGCTTCAGTCAATCCGCTTTTGGTAGACTGAACCTTCTTGACCACCGCACTCATGATAGTGTGGTGCTCTTCATCAATGGAAGCACTGTGAAGCGCTTCCAGCAAGTTGTCAGATGCCTCTGGATGGACAGATCCCATCGGCACAGACGGCTCACCCCCATTAGTGAGGGGTCGCCTGACAGAGTCCGGAAACACTGGAGGGTCTGGCGCCGTATTCGGCTGGGGGCTAAGCTCGTCATGTAGGCCCATGGGAGTCTTGCTCCCCATGCGCCCAGTGTCCGGAATGTCACCTTGGGGCGCTTCCGGGACTATCTCCCCTTGGTTCGGTGCCCTTTGAGACAACACCTCGACATTGTCCGTAGGGCCGGGGGGAGGAGGCGGTCGGGAGCGAATCGATGTTCATCTCCGACTCGCCCAAAGACTCCCCCGAAGAGGATACGCCGATATGAGCTTTGGAAGGGCTGTATGATCATGTTCGGCATGATAAGAAGCAACAAAACGAAACATACCAGAATTACTATGGTATCCGGATACTTACGACTTCGCCAGGGGCTTATCCCTGGGCAGCCACTCGTCGTCGCTGTAGGCGGCGGTTGTGGAGTTGTCCGGAAGGAGGGTCCTTCCCTTCTTGGACCCTTCGGCCGCCCCAGCCGGGGCGGCCTTCCTTTTCTTGTCTCCCCCGGCTGGGGGGAGAACTTTCCTCTTCTTCCTCCTTGTTTTCATGGGAGGAGTGCGCGTCGGTGTTTTCGGACGATGAGTCCGATATAACCTTGCGCTGGAGACCCTTCCTGGTCCCCGTGGCCTTCTTCTTGGCCTTCTTCTCCGGCACCTCATAAGGCGCCGGAACCAGCATCTCCGTTAGGAGAGCATCTGCCGGATCTTCGGGCAGGGGAGCCGGGCAATCGATTTGCTCCGCTGTCGCTACCCAGTCCTGTTAAATGGCGTGGAGGCTTAGATCCCGCGTGTGGTTATACTGGGGAAAGGAACATCTTATGAGATGTAAAAGACTTACCGGATTGGCAGGGCGCTTTGCGCTGAGTCCGAGGTCCTCGGTAAGGGGAGGAGGTACCTCGGCGCCCTTGAACAGCACCTTCCAGACGTCCTTGTGCGTCGTGTCGAAGAGCTCTCGCAGCGTCTAGTGCTCGGCCGGGTCGGACTCCCACAAATTGAATGCCCGTCTTTGACACGGGAGGATCCGGCGGAAGAGCATGACTTGGACCACGTTGACGAGCTTGATTTTCTTGCTCATCATGTTTTTGATGCATGTCTGGAGTCCGGTCAGCTCTACCGAGGAACCCCAGGACAGGCCCTTCTCTTTCCAGGAGGTGAGCCGCATGGGGATTCCGGATCAAAATTCGGGGGCCGCCACCCAGTTGGTGTCGCGCGGCTCGGTGATGTAGAACCACCCCGATTGCCACCCCTTTATGGTCTCCACATAGGAGCCTTCGGGCCAGGTGACGTTGGGCATTTTGCCCACCATGGCACCTCCGCACTCCGCTTGCTGGCTGACCACCACCTTCGGTTTAACATTGAAGGTCTTCAGCCACAGGCCGAAGTGGGGCTTGATGCGGAGGAAGGCCTCGCACACGACGATAAACGCCGAGATGTTGAGGATGAAATTGGGGGCCAGATCGTGAAAGTCCAGCCCGTAGTAGAACATGAGCCCGCGGACAAATGGGTGGAGGGGAAATCCCAGTCCGCGGACGAAGTGGGTAAGAAAAACCACCCTCTCATGGGTTCTGGAGTAGGGATGATCTGCCCCGCATCTGGCAGCCGGTGTGCGATATCCGCGGCCAGATATCCGGCTCCCCGCAGCTTTGTGATGTCCTCCTCCGTAACGGAGGAGACCATCCACTTGCCTCCCGCTCCGGACATGCTTGGAGTGGTTTGAGGAGAAAAACGCGAACTTGGGTGCTGGAGCTCGAGTGCGCAAGAATGGATGAGCAAGGAGGAAGAAGGCGTGGGTGAAAAGGGGAATCCTTGTCCCTTTATAAGGGCGGAAGAAGCTATGCGCCTCCCCACCTACCTGGTAAACTCGCTTATTCCCCAAGCGCCGTAATTGATGGCGCGGTTGGGTTACCCACACCCGTATTGATGAGAATCCCGTGATAAGGGGACACGATCTCTCCTTCGACAAGACGTGCCAAGAAAACCGCCTCTCGATATGTGCAGTGGCTGGTTATGAAAAACGGCTCGAATAATGACCGGGCCGTGGTGTGATGTCATGCTACAGAATGTGTCAACAGATTAGATTTGTGGAAATACTATTCTCTCTATGGTGGTATGTGGAATTTGTTTTGCAGAGCCGGACACTATCCTTGTGTTCAAAATCTTCTATGGAGTATTCGGAGGAGGAACCCGCCTTGCAATGCCGAAGACAATCTGCGTGCCGGACTCATCGTCATTGAAGCCTGGTTCAGGGGCTACTGAGGGAGTCCTGGATTAGGGGGTCCTCGGACAGCCGGACTATATACTTTAGCCGGACTGTTGGACTATGAAGATACAAGATTGAAGACTTCGTCCCGTGTCCGGATGGAACTCTCCTTGGCGTGGAAGGCAAGCTTGGCAATACGGATATGTAGATCTCCTCCCTTGTAACCGACTCTGTGTAACCCTAGCCCCCTCCGGTGTCTATATAAACCGGAGGGTTTAGTCCGTAGGACAACAACAATCATACCATAGGCTAGCTTCTAGGGTTTAGCCTCTACGATCTCGTGGTAGATCAACTCTTGTAATACTCATATCATCAAGATCAATCAAGCAGGAAGTAGGGTATTACATCCATCGAGAGGGCCCGAACCTGGGTAAACATCGTGTTCCCTGCCTCCTGTTACCATCCGCCTTAGACGCACAGTTCGGGACCCCCTACCCGAGATCCGCCGGTTTTGACACCGACACTTCCTCTTCGGAGATGCACCTTTGAAGGACTCCGGTAGCGCTTTTCTTATAAAGCTCTCCCTCGTGGACCTTGTAGGCTTTAGACCGTCGCACTATGCAACGTGCTTCGTTTGGGTCCTCGGGTAGTTTCTGCCTAGTTAGGTAGGCTAAGAAGGGTTCTGTCCACGGGGCATTGACAACCATAATCACGTGGGTGGAAGGTGTTATTTCGGTGGTAGAGCCTCCGATTACGTCAGGGTGTTCGGAATCTGGCGTTGTGTCCGGGTCCGGACTATTATTTCCGGTCTCTCCTTCCCATACCATAGATTGCTTAAACAGCCTTTCCAAGAAGATATTAGGTGGGACCGGGTCGCGCCTAGCGCTGATGCGGGCGAGGATATCTGTCGCTTGATTGTTTTCCTGGACCACATGGTGGAATTAAAGCCCCTCGAACCGAGCTGACATTTTGAGGATGGCATTGCGATAAGCCGCCATTTTTGGATCCTTGGCGTCGAAGTCTCCATTTATTTGAGATATTGCGAGGTTCGAATACCCCCGCACCTCTAGGCGTTGAATGCCCATGGAGACTGCCATCCGGAGACCGTGTAACAGGGCCTCGTATTCTGCTGCGTTGTTGGAGTCTGTGTATAGTATTTGGAGTACGTACTGGACTGTATCTCCGGTGGGGGATGTCAGGATGACACCAGCCCCCAGGCCCGCTAGCATTTTAGAGCCGTCAAAATGCATGATCCAATTGGAGTATGCGCCGTACTCTTTAGGGAGTTCGGCTTCCGTCCATTCGGCGACGAAATCGGCCAGTACTTGCGACTTAATGGCTCGCCGTGGTTTATATGTTATGTTGAACGGGAGGAGCTCGATAGCCCATTTAGCAATCCAGCCCGTGGCATCGTGGTTATTTATTATGTCGTTGAGTGGTACTTCCGAGGCCACTGTAATTGAACACGCTTGAAAGTAGTGTCGTAATTTCCGGGATGCCATGAATACCGCGTATGCTATCTTTTGATAATGTGGGTACCGTGATTTGCATGTAGTAAGGACAGTGGATACATAGTATACCGGCTTTTGAAGTGGGAATTTATGTCCGTCCGTCTCTCGTTCGACGACGAGCACTGCGCTTACAACTTGGTGAGTTGCCGCTATATATAACAGCATTGGTTCGCCGACATTTGGCGCGGCCAAGATTGGGTTGGTGGCCAGGATGGCTTTTATTTCTTCCAATCCGGCCGTGGTCGCATCCGTCCACTCGAAGTGTTCGGTGCGCCAAAGAAGGCGATAAAGGGGTAGTCCCTTTTCTCCTAATCGGGAGATAAAGCGGCTTAAGGCCGCCACGCATCCAGTTAATTTCTGGATTTGCTTGAGGTCTGTTGGGATAGCCAACTGTGACAGAGCTCAGATTTTAGCCGGATTTGCTTCAATTCCTCTACTGGAGACGATGAAGCCCAGGAGCTTTCTGGCGGGCACGCCGAAAATGCATTTTTCTGGATTGAGCTTGATGTCGTATGCTTGGAGATTGTCGAACGTGAGCCTCAAGTCGTCTATTAAGGATTCGACGTGTCTGGTTTTAATGACCACATCGTCTAGGTATGCCTCCACTGTTTTGTCGATCTGTGTTTCCAGGCATGTCTGAATCATGCGTTGATAGGTTGCACCGGCGTTTTTAAGCCCGAAAGGCATGGTGTTCAAACAGAAGGGGCCGTATGGGGTGATAAATGCCGTTGCAGCTTGATCAGACTCTGCCATCTTGATTTGATGGTATCTGGAGTATGCGTCGAGGAAACACAATGATTCGTGTACTGTAGTAGCGTCGATAATTTGATCGATGCGGGGGAGGGGGAAGGGATCCTTGGGGCAAGCCTTGTTAAGGTCCTTGAAATCGACGCATAGGCGCTAGGATTTATCCTTCTTTGGTACCATCACCAGGTTTGCTAGCCAGTCCGGATGTTTTATTTCTCTAATGAATCCGGCCTCAAGTAACTTGGCTAGCTCCTCTCCCATGGCTTGTTGCTTAGGTTCAGAGAAACGCCGAAGAGTCTGCTTGACCGGCTTGAACCCCTTTAGAATGTTAAGGCTATGCTCGGCCAGCCTGCGTGTGATTCCTGGCATGTCTGAAGGATGCCAGGCGAATATATCCCAATTCTCGCGCAAGAACTCCCGTAGTGCGGCATCTACTGTGGGGTTTAACTGTGCCCCGATGGATGCTGTTTTTGTAGGGTCCGTTGGGTGGACTTGGAATTTGACTATTTCATCCGCTGGTTTAAAAGAGGTGGACTTCACGTCGTCCCTGTCAACTGTGGAGCGCAGCGCAGTTAATTCCTCGGCCGCGAGGGCTTCGGATAACGCCTCGAGGGCCATTGCGGCTGTTTTATTTTCGGCGCGGAGTGTTATGTCCGGATCACTAGTTAGAGTGATGATTCCATTGGGCCCGGGCATTTTGAGCTTCATGTACCCATAATGGGGTATAGCTTGGAAGATCGTGAATGCCTCCTGCCCTCGAAGGGCGTGGTATCCGCTATTGAACGGGGCCACTTGGAATGTGATTTCTTTGGACCTATAATTCTCCGGCGTGCCGAATACCACATCTAGTGTGATTTTCCCAGCACATCGTGCCTCCCGACTAGGGATGATTCCTCTAAAGGTCGTGCTGCTTTGCTCAATGCGGCTTCCGTGTATTTCCATTTTTCGAAGAGTCACTTCATAGATGAGGTTTAATCCGCTGCCGCCGTCCATGAGCACTTTAGTAAGCTGGAAGCCGTCCACAATTCGACTAAGGACCAAGCCGGCTAGTGCTCGGGCTGTTCGGAATTTGGGTTCGTCACTGGCATTGAAGGTGATAGCCGTATCGCTCCATGGATTTATTGCTGGCACGTGGCAAACTTCGGCAAGGCTACGGAGTGCTCGCTTACGCCTATTATTTGAGGCGAAGGTCTCGAAGACTGTCAATACTGTATTGTTATTCTCCACGGGATGGTGCTCTGCGGTATTGTTGATGAGGAGATCCTCACCGCTCTTGGCCACCTGCCGGAGTACCCAACATGCTCTAAGGCTGTGTGTTGGCATGGTATCCGATGTACTATGAATTTTGCATGGCCCCTTAAGCCATCCCTCCAATACGGTTCCACGCCCTGTAGTGGTCTTTTGCTTCTTTGTAATTGGATCGGACGACTTACGAGAGTGCACCCTTTTAGTTCGGACTGGGGGTTTTGCCAGAGCCGGAGGATCCCAAAATTTTGTTTGGGTTTTCCAGGCGCTTTCCATCGCACAGTACTTCCGTACTATGGCCGCCAAGTCGGCGAAGTGTGCTATGTCACGGCGACTTATGGCGTTGAGGATTCCCCTGTCCGTGCAATTTTTGCAAAAGAATGAAATTGCGTCTTCCTCGCGACAGTCCTTAACCTTGCTCATTACAAGGAGGAATCTGGCCCAATAGTGGTGTACTGTCTCTTGGGGCTCTTGTCTAATGTGGGAAAGATCACTTATATCTGGGTGGGTGGGTAGATTTAGGTCCGAACCCTGACCCGATCTGAGACCCAGGGGCGGAGGAGTTTCCGATCTTGGAAGCTCGGTCTCCGGGATGTTGCCCGCTAGGTCTGGCCCGCTGTCTGATTCTAGGTTCAAGGCTTGGGCCATGTCCTCCCGTAGACGGGTATCCGGCTCAGAGAGCTCAGGAATCTGGACATAGTTTGTCCTCAAGATGGAAGAAGAATTGCTGAGTTGCTCCTCCACCACCGCTATCTGATGGGTGACCGGCGGAGAGTTAATCTCCCTTTGGTCGGGTTTAAGCCCAATCCGATCATAGTCCGTAGCGACTCCCAAAGCGGCGATGCGATCCAAGAGCTCATTCAAGGAGGAGAGCTCGATTGGATCCATCTGCTCGGCGAGTCCCGAGCCGATGCGGAGGCGGTTTTTGATGACCCGAGAGGTCATCGTCGGCGCAGCGGCCGAACGGGCGGTCATGATGAAGTCGCCTAATCGGAGAGTTTGGCCTACAGCCAGGGATCCCCTGGAAGTGATGTTGTCCTTGACAACAAGACGAGCCATCAAGCCTTATGATGACGACACAGTGGAACTCTCAATGAAAGCACCAATGTCGGTGTCAAAACCGGCGGATCTCGAGTAGGGGGTCCCGAACTGTGCGTCTAAGGCAGATGGTAACAGGAGGTGGGGGACACGATGTTTACCCAGGTTCGGGCCCTCTTGATGGAGGTAATACCCTACTTCCTGCTTGATTGATCTTGATGGTATGAGTATTACAAGAGTTGATCTACCACGAGATCGTAGAGGCTAAACCCTAGAAGCTAGCCTATGGTATGATTGTTGTTGTCCTACGGACTAAACCCTCCGGTTTATATAGACACCGAGGGGGCTAGGGTTACACAGAGTCGGTTACAAGGGAGGAGATCTACATATCCGTATTGCCAAGCTTGCCTTCCACGCCAAGGAGAGTCCCATCCGGACACGGGACGGAGTCTTCAATCTTGTATCTTCATAGTCCAACAGTCCGGCTAAAGTATATAGTCCAGCTGTCCGAGGACCCCCTAATCCAGGACTCCCTCGGTGAGAGGTGTGTAGCGAGGCGCCACCATCGACGCACATGGCCTCTGTAGCTTTCTGGAATTCGTGCTCGCCGGACTCGTCGTCCTCGTCATGATCATCATCTTCCTCCTTCTTGTCGCAGCCCCGAGGGGGCCTCTCTTGTTGATTACCTTTGCCGCGGCGACCTCCTTGGCCGCCACGCTTCTTTCCGGACCCCTCAGCACCATCCTGACCCTTCTCCTTGTCCCGCCTTTCATATTCAGCTTTCTGCTTTTCTGCAAGCAGCTCAACCTGTCGGCAGTTTTGGAGATCATGGCCCTTGGTGCGGTGGATCTTGCAGTACTGTTTGTCGGAGCCTCCTGGCTTGTCGGCGGCCGCCAAGGCCCGGCAGGCGGCGCACCCGGCAACCTCCTTACCGGGGTCGTCAGCCTTGGCCTTCTTGGCGGTGCCAGGGTCGCCAGATCCCTCAACGGCAAGCACAGTCTTGCCCTTACGCTTCCTGTTGCGGCACCGACCCTTCTACGTCGGGGCGGCGGCGTCTTCGTCCGTGGAGTCGTTTTCCGCGCCGGGGTACTTCCTTCCTCAGCCCAAGCACATTGCTACCTCTTGAGCATGCGTTGGTTTTCCCTTGAAGAGGAAAGGGTGATGCAGCAAAGTAGCGTAAGTATTTCCCTGAGCTTTTGAGAACCGAGGTATCAATCCAGTAGGAGGTTACAAGCAAGTCGCCTTGTACCTGCACGAACAAATAAGAACCTCGCAACCAACGCGATAAAGGGGTTGTCAATCCCTTCACGGCCACTTGCAAAAGTGAGATCTGATAGAGATAATAAAATATTTTTGGTATTTTTATGATATAGATTGGAAAGTAAAGATTGCAAAATAAAATAGATCACAAACTTATATGATGGAAAATAGACCCGGGGGCCATAGGTTTCACTAGTGGCTTCTCTCAAGATAGCATAATCTACAGCGAGTGAACAAATTACTGTGGAGCAATTAATAGAAAATCGCATAGTTATGAGAATATCTAAGCATTATCATGTATATAGGCATCACGTCCGTGACAAGTAGACCGAAACGATTCTGCATCTACTACTATTACTCCACACATCGACCGCGCTCCAGCATGCATCTAGAGTATTAAGTTCATAAGAACGGAGCAACGCATTAGGCAAGATGACATGATGTAGTGGGATAAACTCAAGCAATATGATATAAACCCCATCTTTTTATCCTCGATGGCAACAATACAATACGTGCCTTGTTGCCCCTGCTGTCACAGGGAAAGGACACCGCAAGATTGAACCCAAAGCTAAGCACTTCTCCCATTGCAAGAAAGATCAATCTAGTAGGCCAAACCAAACTGACAATTTGAAGAGACTTGCAAAGATAACATATCATACATATAAGAATTCAGAGAAGAACCAAATATTGTTCATAGATAATCTTGATCATAAACCCACAATTCATCGGATCTCGACAAACACACTGCAAAAAGAATTACATGGAATAGATCTCCAAGAGAATCGAGGAGATCTTTGTATTGAGATCCAAAGAGAGAGAAAAAACCATCTAGCTAATAACTATGGACCCGAAGGTCTGTGGTAAACTACTCACACATCATCGGAGAGGCTATGGTGTTGATGTAGAAGCCATCCATGATCGATTACCCCTCCGGCAGAGCGCCGGAAAAGGCCCCAAGATGGGATCTCATGGGTACAGAAGGTTGCGGCAATGGAAATAGGGTTTCATGGTCCTCTCGGATGTTTTCAGGGTACATGAGTATATATAGGCGAAAGACGTAGGTCGGTGGAGCCACGAGGGGCCCACGAGGGTGGGGGCGCGCCTACCCTCCTAGGCGCGCCTCCCTGCCTCGTGGCGCCTCGTTGCTTCCTTGACGTCCACTCCAAGTCTCATAGATCACGTTTGTTCCAAAAATAACTCTCCCGAAGGTTTCATTCCGTTTGGATTCCGTTTGATATTCCTTTTCTGCGAAACACTGAAATAGGCAAAAAAACAGCAATTTGCACTGGGCCTCCAGTTAGTAGGTTAGTCCCAAAAATAATATAAAAGTGCATAATAAAGCCCATTAAACATCCAAAACAGATAATATAATAGCATGGAACAATCAAAAATTATACATACGTTGGAGACGTATCAAGCATCCCCAAGCTTAATTCCTGCTCATCCTCGAGTAGGTAAATGATAAAAACAAATGTTTTGATGTGGAATGCTACCTAACATAATTTTATATGTAATTTCTTTATTGTGGCATGAATGTTCAGATCCGAAAGATTCAAGATAAAAGTTTAATATTGACATAAAAACAATAATACTTCAAGCATACTAACTAAGCAATCATGTCTTCTCAAAATAACATGGCCAAAGAAAGTTCATCCCTACAAAATCATATAGTTTGGTCATGCTCCATTTTCGTCACACGAGAATGCTCTCATCATGCACAACCCCAATGACAAGCCAAGCAATTGTTTCATACTTTAATAATCTCAAACTTTTTTCAACTTTCACGCAATACATGAGCTGAGCCATGGACATAGCACTATGGGTGGAATAGAATATAATGATGGGGGTTGTGTGAAGAAGACAAAAAAGGAGAAAGTCTCACATTGGCGCGGCTAGTCAACATGCTAGGGAGATGCCCATCAATTGATGTCAATGCAAGGAGTCGGGATTGACATGCAACAGATGCACTAGAGCTATAAATGTATGAAAGCTCAACAAGACAAACTAAGTGGGTGTGCATCCAACTTGCTTGTGCACGAAGACCTAGGGCATTTGAGGAAGCCCATTGTTGGAATATACAAGCCAAGTTCTATAATGAAAAATTCCCACTAGTATATGAAAGTGACAATATAATAAACTCTCTATCATGAAGATCATGGTGCTAGTTTGAAGCACAAGTGTGGAAAAAGGATAGTAGTATTGTCCCTTTTTTGGGCCTCCCCTTTTTTTGGCCTTTTTTTGCCTTTCCTTTTTTTTTAGCCTTTCTCCTTTTTTTCATGGGACAATGCTCTATTGATGATGATCATCACACTTCTATTTATTTACAACTCGATACTAGAACAAAGTATGACTCTATATGAATGCCTCCGGCGGTGTACCGGGATGGGCAATGAAACAAGAGTGACATGTATGAAAAATTATGCATGGTGGCCTTGCCACAAATACAATGTCAACTACATGATCATGCAAGGCAATATGACAATGATGAAGGGTGTCATAATAAACGGAACGGTGGAAAGTTGCATGGCAATATATCTCGAAATGGCTATGGAAATGCCATAATAGGTAGGTATGGTGGCTGTTTTGAGGAAGATATAAGGAGGTTTTTGTGTGATAGAGCGTATCATATCACGGGGTTTGGATGCACCAGCGAAGCTTGCACCAACTCTCAAGGTGAGAAAGGGCAATGCACGGTACCGAAGAGGCTAGCAATGATGGAAGGGTGAGAGTGTGTATAATCCATGGACTCAACATTAGTCATAAAGAACTCACATACTTATTGCAAAAATCTACAAGTCATAAAAAACCAAGCACTACGCGCATGCTCCTAGGGGGATAGATTGGTAGGAAAAGACCATCGCTCATCCCCAACCGCCACTCATAAGGATGACAATCAAAGAACACCTCATGTTTCAAATTTGTTACACAATGGTTACCATACGTGCATGCTACGGGACTTGCAAACTCTAAGACAAGTATTTCTCAAATTCACAATTACTCAACTAGCACAACTTTAATATCACCATCTTCATATCTCAAAACAATCATCAAGTATCAAACTTCTTATAGTATTCAATGCACTCTATATGAAAGTTTTTATTATACCCATCTTGGATGCCTATCATATTAGGACTAAATTCATAACCAAAGCAAATTACCATGCAGTTCTAAAGGGCTCTCAAAATAATTTAAGTGAAGCATGAGATATCAATAATTTCTATTAAACCACCGCTGTGCTCTAAAAAGATATAAGCGAAGCACTAGAGCAAAATTATCTAGCTCAAAAGATATAAGTGAAGCATATAGAGTATTCTAATAAATTCTGATTTGTATGTATCTCTCCAAAAGGTGTGTACAGCAAGGATGATTTTGGTAAACTAACAATCAAATACTCAAATCATACAAGAAGCTCCAAGCAAAACACATATCATGTGGTGAATAAAAATATAGCCTCAAGTAAAGTTACCGATGGATGAAGACGAAAGAGGGGATGCCTTCCGGGGCATCCCCAAGCTTAGGCTTTTGGTTGTCCTTGAATTTTACCTTGGGGTGCCTTGGGCATCCCCAAGCTTAGGCTCTTGCCACTCCTTATTCCGTAATCCATCAAATCTTTACTAAAAACTTGAAAACTTCACAACACAAAACTCAATAGAAAATCTCATGAGCTCCGTTAGCGAAATAAAACAAACCACCATTTTAAGGTACTGTAATGAACCCATTCTTTATTTATGTTGGTGTTAAACCTACTGTATTCCAACTTCTCTATGGTTCATACCCCCCCCCTCCGATAATAGCCATAGATTCATTAAAATAAGCAAACAACACACGAAAAACACAATCTGTCAAAAACAAAACAGTCTGTAGCAATCTGATTTGTTCGAATACTTATGGAACTCCAACAATTCTGAAAAACTAGGACAACCTGGATAATTTGTATAATGACCTACTGCAAAAAGAATTGGTATTCTATCACGTTCTGGTGAATTTTAACAAGTACTTTCGTGATCGCAAAGTTTCTATCTTTTTCAGCAAGATCAAATAACTATCACCCAAGAACATCCTATTGGTTCTACTTGGCACAAACACTAAATTAAACATAAAACCACATCTAACTAGAGGCTATATGAATTATTTATTACTAAACAGGAACAAAAAGCAAGGAACAAAAATAAAATTGGGTTGCCTCCCAACAAGCGCTATCGTTTAACGCCCCTAGCTAGGCATTGATAATTTTAATGATGCTCACATCAAAGATTAAAGCACAAAGAGAGAATCATAGAACATGTGATAAACACATCTAAGTCTAACATACTTCCTATGCATAGGCATTTTATAAGCAAACAAATTATAATAGCAAGCAAAAACTAGCATGTGCAAAGAAGAAGAAACAGACGATAGCAATCTCAACATGACGAGAGGTAATTTAGTAAGATAAAAAATTCTACAACCATATTTTCCTCTCTAATAATAATTACATGTAGGATCATAGGCAAATTCAACAAAATAGCTATCACATAACATATTCTCAACACGATCCACATACATGCGAAGTTGACACTCTTCCAAAATAGTGGGATTATCATTAACTAAAGTCATGACCTCTCCAAACCCACTTTTATGAAAAATACCATAAGATTGAACATTCTCCAAATATGTGGGATCTAAAGTTGACACTCTTCCAAACCCACTTTCAATATTATTGCAAACACTATTATCAATCTCATATTCATCATGGGGCTTAAATAAATTTTCAAGATCATAAGAAGAATCACCCCAATCATGATCATTGCAACAAGTAGTAGACATAGCAAAACTAGCATCCCCAAGCTTAGGGTTTTGCATATTATTAGCACAATTGACATCAAGAGAATTTATAGTAAAATCATTGCAATCATGCTTTTTATTCGAGGAGCTATCGTGAATCTCTTCATAAATTTCTTCATCACAATTTCCAGATTCACGAATTTCAAGCAAAACCTCATGAAGATAATCTAGTGCACTCAAATCACTAGGAGTTGGTTCATCATAATTGGATCTCTTAAAAATATTAGCAAGTGGGTGAGGATCCATAAACTTTTAGCAAGCGAAGATGCAAGCAAAAAGAAGGCACATGGTAACACAAGATCGAACGGAAGGAGGGCGAAGAAAAGGCAAAGGTGAAGTGGGGGAGAGGAAAACAAGAGGCAAATGGCAAATAATGTAATGCGAGGGATAAGCGTTTGTGATGGGTACTTGGTATGTCTTGACTTGTGCGTAGATCTCCCCGGCAACAGCGCCAGAATTGGCTAGTTGCTGGGAGATCAAATCTTGACTTGACTTGGCGTAAGCCTCCCCGGCAACGGCGCCAGAATTCCTTCTTGCTACCTCTTGAGCATGCGTTGGTTTTCCCTTGAAGAGGAAAGGGTGATGCAGCAAAGTAGCGTAAGTATTTCCCTCAGTTTTTGAGAACCATATCGATCCAGTAGGAGGTTACACGCAAGTCACCTTGTACCTGCACAAACAAATAAGAACCTTGCAACCAACGCGATAAAGGGGTTGTCAATCCCTTCACGGCCACTTGCAAAAGTGAGATCTGATAGAGATAATAAAATATTTTTGGTATTTTTAAGATATAGATTGGAAAGTAAAGATTGCAAAATAAAATAGATCGGAAACTTATATGATGGAAAATAGACCCGGGGGCCATAGGTTTCACTAGTGGCTTCTCTCAAGATAGCATAATCTATGGTGGGTGAACAAATTACTGTCGAGCAATTGATAGAAAAGCGCATAGTTATGAGAATATCTAGGCATGATCATGTATATAGGCATCACGTCCATAACAAGTAGACCGAAACGATTCCGCATCTACTACTATTACTCCACACATCGACCGCTATCCAGCATGCATCTAGAGTATTAAGTCCATAAGAACGGAGCA
Organism: Triticum aestivum; assembly: GCF_018294505.1. Classification (NCBI taxonomy): domain Eukaryota; kingdom Viridiplantae; phylum Streptophyta; class Magnoliopsida; order Poales; family Poaceae; genus Triticum; species Triticum aestivum. Next base: position 130,488,626 of record NC_057814.1, on the reverse strand, counting down.
ACGCATTAGGCAAGATGACAGGATGTAGAGGGATAAACTCAAGCAATATGATATAAACCCCATCTTTTTATCCTCGATGGCAACAATACAATACGTGCCTTGCTTCCCCTGCTGTCACTGGGAAAGGACACCACAAGATTGAACCCAAAGCTAAGCACTTCTCCCATTGCAAGAAAGATCAATCTAGTAGGCCAAACCAAACTGATAATTCGAAGAGACTTGCAAAGATAACAAATCATACATATAAGAATTCAGAGAAGAACCAAATATTGTTCATAGATAATCTTGATCATAAACCCACAATTCATCGGATATAGACAAACACACCGCAAAAAGAATTACATCGAATAGATCTCCAAGAGAATCGAGGAGAACTTTGTATTGAGATCCAAAGAGAGAGAAAAAGCCATCTAGCTAATAACTATGAACCCGAAGGTCTGTGGTAAACTACTCACACATCATCGGAGAGGCTATGGTGTTGATGTAGAAGCCCTCCGTGATCGATTCCCCCTCCGGCGGAGCACCGGAAAAGGCCCCAAGATGGGATCTCATCGGTACAAAAGGTTGCGGCGGTGAAAATAGGGTGTCGTGATGCTCTTGGATGATTTTGGGGTACATGAGTATATATAGGCGAAAGAAGTAGGTCGGTGGAGCCACGAGGGGCCCACGAGGGTGGGGGCGCGCCTACCCCCCGGGCGCGCCTCCCTGCCTCGTGGCCGCCTTGTTGCTTCCTTGACGTCCACTCCAACTCTCCTGGATCATGTTTGTTCCAAAAATAACTCTCCCGAAGGTTTCATTCCAGTTGGATTCCGTTAGATATTTCTTTTCTGCGAAACACTGAAATAGGCAAAAAACAGCAATTTGCACTGGGCCTCCGGTTAGTAGGTTAGTCCCAAAAATAATATAAGTGCATAATAAAGCCCATTAAACATCCAAAATAGATAATATAATAGCATGGAACAATCAAAATTATAGATATGTTGGAGACGTATCACACATCTATCTGCCAGAACATAAAGTTCAGCATCCTTGACCTTGTTCATCGCCAGCTCTTCACGCATCTTGCGGTTGCGTATGTTCTGATGGAACACACTGATGATAGCGGCGGGATGAACATCTGGGATGGTGTACTGCACATGGCTGAATCTTTGTATGTACTTACGCAGGGACTCGCCATCCTTCTGGGGGATGACATGTAAGTCACTTGCCTGGCCAAGAGCTTGGTGGCCTGCGGTAAAGGCGCCAACAAACTCGTGGCACAGATCCGACCAGGAAGAGATGGAATCCACTGGCAGGTGCATCAACCACGACATGACGTTGGGCTTAAGCGCCAACGGAAAGTAGTTGGCGAGCACCTTGTCGTCGCGAGCCCTAGCGGCTTGCATCGCGATGGTGTAGATGCTGAGGAGCTCCGACGGGTGAGTCTTGCCGTTGTACTTTTCCCCAACATCAGGCTTGAACGTGTGGTGGGAGGGCCACTGGAACTGCCACAACTCTCGGGTAAAGGCCGGACAACCCACCTCGTAAGGCAGGTCGCTAGAGCCCCCCGACGCTGGGTGGTCCATAGCAGGCCCCGCACGTCGATCCGACTGATGGCGCACCTCCCGCCATCGCTCGATGGTAGTTCAAGCATCTTCCTGAGCTCTCTCTCGAAGAACTCGACGTTGGTCGCAGCAGGTTCGCGGGTCGGACGACGCTGTGGAAACGTTGTCACAGGCGTCGGCCCGACGAGCCGGTGGCTGCTTTCACGGCCGTGGGGGAGGAGAGTGCACCGTGGTCGCAGCATCTCTGGTCCTCCCACCGCCGGCATGCACTGGCTCGATAGAATGCCGACATGAGGGTCCCGCTGGGAGCGGCTCGTCTTTGTTGGCGAAGCTGATGAGGCTTCGGATGGTGGTCGTCCACTCGTCGAGCTTCTCCGCGGCAGGGGGGAAGTCGAGGAGCAGTTGCATGCGCGCCAGTGCTTCTGCTGGCGTCGGCGGTGGCGAAAGCTGCGTGGATCGTGACGCGCTCCGACTTCTAACCAAGTTAGACGGAGCTCTGTCGCGGTCTCGCGGTCGCACGCCGCTTCCGCCGGCGTCCGGGCACGCATGCCGGCCTGGTGCGTCCTGAGAGTGGCGCACAGGGCTCTTCCCGCAGTGGTGCTCGGGAGCGTCGGCGTCGCTGTGTTGCTCATCGCGCCCGGCCTGGGAAGGTCGCGGCGCGGGTGCCAGCTGGGGTGCCGTAGAGGTTGCCGCGCCGCCCGTGGGCAGCACGACCCCGCCACCGGACCCAGCGGCGCGCGGCTCGTCGTCTCGAACTCGAACGACGCCGCTCGCCTGGCTCTGATTGCAAGAGTGTCGTGGATGCTCGCGGGCCACGTCTCCAGCATCATCCGTGGCCACCCGGTCGCCTGCTCGCGCTGGCGCGGACGGGCCGGCTCCAGACGACCCGATCGCTGTGATCCCCTTTTTCTTGGGGGCCATGGTGATGATGAAGTCGATGCGCTAACCTCCAAAGATGTTGGTGGAAACGACACCTATGGGATCACGGGGAATCCCTTCTACGGTTGGCGGGAGAGGCTGTGAGAAGAGCGGGTTTAGAAGATCAACACGGGGAGTTTATCCAGGTTCGGGCCGCAAGTGATGCGTAATACCCTACTCTTACTGGTTTGTGTTTATCTGGTGTTCTTGGACTAGCTACAAAGTGTGCCGGGTCCAAAAAGTTCGAATCCTCCTCCAGTACGCCTCGGGCCTCCTTTTAAAGCCAAAGGGGTCGCCACAGTGGCACACAGGAGGTGGAAAGTTTGTACTGTATACAAGTCTATCGCCTGGCACCGTAGGACAAAACACATTTAATGCGCTGCCGACGTGCCCTCTTACTTTACTGGGGACGACAAGGAAGCTCGTCCCATCCGCCGCCGCTTCGTCTCGCTCTGACGCGCGTCCAGGCTGACTAGGCATGCAGCGCCATGCTGGTTGGTTGCTGAGTTGGCGCGGTGGCAGAGTCTTCATGGAGATCTGCATGCCACCACGCAGGTGTTTGCTGAGTTGGCCTGGAAGCTGCACGTCGCCATGCATGTGCCTGCCTTGTTGGCGGGTTGACTGCTGTATTGGAACTGCGGTGGAGCCTTGGCAGGTGGGGGCCTGGCTGCGGCCCCGCAGATGTCCCTGGCAAGGGTCTTGCCGGGGGTCTTGTGAGCGTCCCTGGCAAGGATCTTGCCGGGGTTTCCGTCTTCTGGTTCTCATCTAGTATTATTTGTCCTTGGTCTTCACAAAGTCTGCATGCCACCATGCAGGCGCCTCCGAGCCTTGGTTCCAATGTTGTTGATGATGTCGGAACTCTTAGGCTCAAGGGTGGCGGCTCTGCCGGTGTTGGGCAAGTTGCCCCGGCAAGGCTCTTGTCGGGGCTATGTAAGCTGCCCCGGCAAGGCTCTTGCCGAGGGGAGCCCACATTGTCCCTTCGCTCCTCGCGCCTCTGTCTTGGTGTTGCTCTGGTAGCCTTGTGTCTTTGCTTCCTCTTCTGTCCCGCCAAGCGCGGCCGCAGGCGTGTGGCTGCGGCTGCTCATGCACAAGTAAAGGGGTACAAAAAGGACCCCTACTTTTGTACAACGACACTCACAATCCGGTGCAACATAGCAAGATGAAGCATATTGAGATCCGTCATCATTTCATTCAGGATCACATCAAGCGTGGAGATATTGAGATCATCTACATCAACATTCAAGAGCAACTAGCGGATATTTTCACCAAGCCTCTAGATGAAGCAAGATTCCGCGAGTTAAGGCATGAGCTAAATATCATTGATTTGAGCAATGTGGCTTGAATCTAGGCACATCCCACCACACTCATCATCATATCTTGTTCTAGATGTAGGCATGGACATAGGGGGGTGTTGTTCTCTCAATGAACTCTCCCCCCCCCCCCCCCCCCATTATGCATAAATCGATCAAGTCTTTCACATTAGACATTTTTATGGTACTTGTGCTTCAAAGATGAGTTTTGGTCATGGGCCCAAGGTTAAAATCTTTGTGGTGCCATACCTTTTAGCTCAAACATAGGTGGCTTCTGCCACCGCCCTCTCCTCGTGATCAATGGTTTTTGTTTGGTATTGAGGTATTTTGTGTGGGTTTGAGACACTTCTTTTGCGGTTTTGTTGTCCCTTGCTTTTGTGCTTGAGGTGTCTCTTCCTGCTGTTGTTCTTCTTCGTTTTGTCCCTCTCGTGTTTTTTCGTGGTTTTTCCCGTGTGCATAAGCCTTTTTCCCTCTGTACTCCTGCCTGTTTTCGACTAAGCGGTACTACCGCTGAGCCAATGTGGTACTACCACTTCTTAGCGGTACTACCGCCCGGGCCCATGGTACTACCACGTGGGGAGTTGGGGCGGGGGTATGAATCGGGGCAGGGAGGTTTCTCTCCCCATACCCATTCACTCGCCCGTCTCTCTCTCTCTCTATCTATCTCTCTCTCTCTCTTTCAGGCGACGAACAGGCAGCGGAGGACTGCCGCCGGGCCACCGTCTCCGGGCCGTCTTCTGCGTTTCCATCCGGTGGGATCAATTCCCACCCCTTCCTCTTCCATGGATGCCGGTATTGCCCCTGTTATTCTCCTCGTTGGTTCTAGTTCTTTGATCTAGGTTTTAGGGCAATATCCATTGCATTCTTCGATTTTTGGCCAAATCGGGGCTTCAGTAGGACGTAGGAGACTGCTAGAGTACGTAAATTGAAGATTTAACCGCGAATATTTGAATTTAGCATCTCCGGTACTACCGGATCTCACCGCGGAAGTTGTCATCCCCTTTGACATCCACCTCAAGCGGTACTACCGCTGGGAGATGCGGTACTACCGCTCAGAGCTTCCAACTTTAGATTTTCTCAATTTCATCTTCACTCTTGTGTTTTGTTTTTCCCTTGGATTATGCATTTTGCCTCTTTTGTGTTCTTGTGTGTGTGTGTTCTAGGTGGTAGTAGCTCCGGGCATCAGGCTCGTCGCAAGAACCCCGCTCGTACCGGTGGCTCCAAGCGTTACTGTTCTGCCGATGTGTCAGTGGGAAGCACCGTGCCAGAGGGTGGGTCTGTGCCTGCTCGTGCCTCGGGTGATCAGCCAAGACAGAGAGTCAAAGTGAGCAACCAAGAACAAGGGTCCCAAGGGCGCTCATCAGATGTCTGCTTTGGAGTTTGGTATGGCACGGAAGCGCAATCCGTTCCGGGAGCCTCGGGATCCTTCTATTGTTCATCGCATGTTCTAGAACAAGTTTCAACAATCTATCTTCCATGATGTGTTGAAGACTAAGAAGAATCTGTATGTGAAAGTGAAGTCAGTTGATCTCTCTCACATGGAGAGGGACTTGCCTTACTTTGGAGAGGCTCTTCAAAGGTGCGAGGAGCTGGATATCAAGAGGATCATATCATTCAACAAGGATTTTGATGCGGAGCTGGTGGCACAATTCTATGCCACAGTTCACTTTGGGCATGAGGAGGACAGGACCCTCTCCTGGATGACCAATGGACAGCGTCTGTCTGCTTCTTGGAAGAATTTTAGGGAGTTGCTTTCATATGAGGACGAGGGCGCCCAAACCCCAGTTGGGTTTCGCCCTCACCGGGAGGCCATTGCTACTCACAAGGAGGCTCTGTGGCAGTTCTCTACCAGGAAGGTGTCTGAGACTGGACATGTCTCCTACGAGCTTTGGCCTTTTCTGGATATCATGCATAGGATCTTCAGGAACACTTTGTTCCCTCGTGTTGTCAATCAGGATATGGTGCATTCCTATCTGGTGGACCTTCTTCTCTTTTTCCAGAAGGAGAAGGGCTCTCAGGAAGTGTTGGATGTATCTCATGTCATGTGGTCGGAGCTCCGGTGTGCGATGTTGGAGCGCAAGTGCATCATTTATGGCCCTTACCCGATGCAGCTCACTGAGGAGACTTGGGCATGTACGTTTCCTGATGAGGAGCTTCTCACTGGAGACCTCGTGTCTCATGATGTTGTTCAGTTGAGGCAGAAGGAGAATTGGGGAACGGAAGCTCCTGCCCCACAAGTGCAGCCTGAGGATGAGGATGCTGATGATGATGAGCAGGACTATGAGCCGTCTGAGGAGCCATCTTGGGCTAAGAAGATCAAGCAGAAGATGAAGAAGTTGTTTTACCTTCAGGCCAAGGGTCAGTATAAGGCTCATGTTGCAAACAAGAAGGCCCGTTGTCGTGACAACGCCATTATGAGACATGTTGGCCTCATCGTTTCCGATGGTTTTGGGGACAGGATCACTGATGAGGAGGCTTGGATCTGGATGCACAGTCCGTGGACTAATTCTGATGATGGCACTGGAGGCCCTTTAGCTGTTTTCGCATAGTCTGACGAGGAGAAGGAGCATGATTGGTGATGTCCTTGAGTATTGCTACCACCGTCGTGTTTAGGTGTCCTCTCTACTTTTTTGGTGTCTCGATGCCAAAGGGGGAGAGAGTGTAGAGATTTTGCAGTGTGTTGTGAGTGTTTTTCTCTTTGCACTTGATTTCCTCACTCGAACTCATTTGCTTTGTATTGTGTTCGTCCCGTGTGTTCGAGACCATATGGTGTGAGACATATGAGCTATCCTATCCTTATCTATCTATGTCAAATAATTTATGTTAGTAATCGCTTGTGAGATATATCTTGTTTATGCTCTTATTCATATGCTCACATAGTATCACTTGCATGCTTTCATCCTACTATCTATGCAAGTATGGTTTGGTCTACAAAATATAGGGGGAGTGTGGATCCTATATGTGTGCATTTTGCATTCCAAAAGCTATCTAAAATAGTGCACACATCTAGGGGGAGCCTGTCTATATTTTGTAGATTGTGGGGTTGCACACCTCTTATTGATATATCCTTTGTGCAAATCCCATTGTTAGGGCATATTTCTCCCTAAGTGGTTTTGGTGATTGATGACAACATGTTTGTGGACTAATCGTGTGCATTGAGCTTTTCAGACTATCAAGCATATGGCACAAGTCGATTTGTGCCCCTCGCAGTTTCAAGAGAAGATGGTTTTCTTTCACGTGTTTCTTTTCTGGTGGACTTGAGTCGTAGGGAAAATTGTACTATCAAGAGTGGGTCCGCATCGGAAAGGTTTGGGTGGAATCAAAATGTACACTCTTCTTGCACCCATCGTCCCCTTCCGTTTCCTTGGAGTTGTCCCCCGTTTTCATCGGAGTAGGGGAGAAGAGCCACAAGCGGTAGTACCGCCTATAGGCGGTAGTACTGTTGTAACCACCGTTCTCACTACCGCTCGTGGTTGGGACCTCGATTTTTCATGTCGAGTTCTACGGTGGTGCCTCCGGGTTACTACCTTGCTACTCGTTTGTCCCCGGAAAATGGGCGGTTGTAGCAACGGTAGTACCGCTGCTACCACCACCCGTTCCTCTGTTTTCTCCCCTGTTCTTCATTTCTCCTGTGCATCCTGTAAGGAGCGGTAGTACTGCTCTTGGAGCGGTAGTACATCTCGTCTACGGGCTGTGAGATGCATAACGGTTGGATTCCCCCCCCCCCACTATAAAAGGGGGTCTTCTTCCCCAAGAAGATTCACCTCTTCCTACCCTAACTCCATTGTTGATCCAAAGCTCATTATCGCCCGATCTCTCTCTCTAGCCAATCAAACTTGTTGATTTTCTAGGGATTGGTTGAGAAGGCTCGGATCTACACTTCCAGCAAGAGAAATTTGATTCCCCTCACTAATCCTTTGCGGATCTTGTTACTCTTGGGTGTTTGAGCACCCTAGACGGTTGAGGTCACCTCGGAGCCACATTTCATTGTGGTGAAGCTCCGTGGTGGTGTTGGGAGCCTCCAATCAAGTTGTGGAGATTGCCCCCCAACCTTGTTTGTAAAGGTTCGGTCGCCACCTTAAAGGGCACCACTAATGGAATCACAGCATCTCACATTGTATGAGGGCGTGAGGAGAATATGGTGGCCCTGGTTGCTTCTTGCGGAGCATTGTGCCTCCACACCGCTCCAACGGAAACGTACTTTCCTTCAAAGGGAAGGAACTTCGGTAACACATCCTCGTCTCCACCGGCTCGACATGTGGTTATGTCTTTCCTTTACATTGGGCAAGCTATTGTTGTGTTGTATCATTTGCTTGTGCTTGTTGTTGTTGTTAGCATCATAGAGGTTGCTCACCTAGTTGCACCTAGTTGTTGTTAGCAACCTATTTGTTGCTAAACCTAATTTGTGAAGAAAAGTTAAAAATTGTTAGTTGCCTATTCACCCCCCTATAGTCAACCATATTGATCCTTTCAGGACCAATAGTCAGGTTGGGCTAAAATTTATCCATGAAGATTACGGGCCGTTAATAGGCCGAAAGTCATTTCGGACTAGAAATTGTCCCAAATGCAGCACGGACCGTTAAATGGTCAAAACGGAAACCGGACCAAAAACGGCCCAATTCCACTAAGGGTCATTAACAGGCCAAAACAAACAACGCGCCGAACTGGGTCAAACTGTTCAATGGGCCTTTAACAGGCCAAAATACAAACATGGCATTCAGTGGCCCAAAAGCACGGTGGGCTCTTAACGGGTCGGATCTGATGTGGACCGTAATTTGGCCCAAAACATGGCACATTGTTAACGGGCCGGCCCACTAGTATCTGACAAAATCTCGTGGGCCTTTGGCTGGGCCGTCCCTTTTAACCTAAATGGGTCACTTTGGTCAGTTCCATGTCTCGACGTTTCATTGGCGCGTCACAACCATTGGATGGATGACATATGTCGCAATGCCGAGCTGACACGTGGTTCCATTGGAAAATGAGAATTTGACACGTGTAAAATCATCATTGGTCCAGACTTTAACGGGTATTGGATCCAAAACCGACACCCAATAGCTTAACGGTGACCCGTTACGGTGGATGCCACATGTCGGTTACCCTTGACGAAAAAACTTCCATGACGCGCCATTTATCATCACAGAAGTGAACACTTCCGTAACAATAAACTGAGTATTGTCATGGAGCACGTCTACAATAGCACAGGCATGACTATCTTCATTCGGTCATAAAATCTTCACGAATGTACATGCATGACAGAAAACATGACCTACTGTGACAAACAAGTATCATCATGGAAGTATTTTTTTAGTGTATGCTGACAAAGTCCACGGGGTAGCTTGAAACAGGACATAGAGTACACTGGCACTGCTTGTGCAACAAACTTGACGAGCACATCTTTCCCTCCCAAGAGAGAATTGTTTTCATCCATCCCTTAACTCTGTTCCAAACACTTTCTTTGGGATATTTGAAAGCTCCGTTTTTGTTGTTTCTAGACAAGTTCTCATTGTGGACATTGAGTATTCCTTTCATCCCATCCCTGATAAGCTCAGAACATCCTTTACTAAAGAATACCGAAGACTTAGAAAGGTTTATTTATTTTGTCCTGAAGCCTAACAATAAGTGTCCAACAACAAGGTTACCCAAGTTGCACCCTCACCTTCAGCCTTGACGAACAACAGGTTGTCATCTGCAAAGAGTAAATGGCTCACCGGTGGTGCCGGTTCTTCCACTTTCATCTCACAAATATGAGATGGTCGATTCTGATTTTTTAAGAGGCACGAAAGGCCCTCTGCTACCATCAAGAAAAGGTAGGGCAAGATTGGGTCTCCCTACCGAATTTTCCTTGTAGGTCTAAATTCCTCAAGCTTCTTTCCATTAAAAAAACTGAGAATTTAACAGAGGTCGCCATTTTTATCACAGAAGAGATCCAGACACGTGCAAAACCCAGCTTGGTCATCATAACTTGAAGATATTTCCATTCCAAACGAATCTCACCTACCTCTGGTTTGATCTGATCCCCTCGTGGGTCATTACAGCGGGCGAGGGCCCAGGTTGGCCCTCACATAACTTCGTCAGTGGTTGTTTTGTATATTCAATGGTCGTCCTAAAAGATTATATTCAATGGTCACACCGCGGTTTGACAGTCCAGGTTAGTGTTTCCTTGACGGCCGGACATACATGCATGATTGTTTCCTTGTGCTGATTGCGTAGTTGATCACGTCTCCCGGTTACCACAAATGTCAGCTTGACCTGCATTTCTCCACGCGTTGATTAGCTTGCTCATTTCTGCTAAAGAAACGGACATAAAGTTGTCAGAATTCTACTTCCTCTATTCGCAAATATAAGATGTTTTAAATATTTCAGTATAAACTACATACGGATTGAATGAGTGAACAAACACACTAAAATATGTCTATATACATTCAGTTTAGAAAAAAAGTTAACATTTTATATTTCTGAATGGAGGGATTAACAACGATATAGCATCAAAAGCAGGAATGGATGCATGCATCCACCGCATGATCCAAAAGCTCGTGTTGATTTTCTGATTAATTTTCGAAAAATACGAGTGCTTAAATAGATTAATCTACTGAAACTAAATTCCTTGGGCAGTTGCTGCGAAGGGCTCAAGGCCTTGACGCTGTCGTCGTCACAGGCAGCATGCATGACAGCGACCAACAAACGATAATCAATTCAGGGATAACTACATGCATGCATGCATTTCACGTCGTCGCGGTGGGCGGCTCGGCCAAAACCTCCGCCTTTCTACCGGTTATATTTGACAAGAAGCTAATCATATGTACGCACGCACGCATCGTCGACCGGGCTCGATCTAGACATCTTGTCCCCCTCCCCATGCGACCTATAAATACCTCGTGCGTCTGCTTGGGATTGCCATCATCAGTCCATCCCACACATTAGTTTCCAGATTTGCTCAAGCAGCAGTGCAGCTAGCGTACGTGCATAACTTGTGGTTGGCTTCTTGATCTCCGACGGTTCACGGTCGAGCTGAGCTAGCTCGGTGAGTGGTGACGGCCGTCGGCCGGCCATGGGTATAGCTAAGATACCGGCGGTGATTTGGTTACTTGGGGTGGTGTTAGCGCTGGGAGTTTCCGTTAGCCCTGCTGAGGGCGCCAAGACTCGTCACCACGATTTCTTCGTAAGTCTGTTTGCATTTATTCCCATTCATTTCTATATCTAACATCCATAAATCCATTTCTCTGGGTAATTAACAAGTACACTTGCCATCTCAGCATATCATAAACTTACTTGTGGCGTTCGTTCATCATATTTTCCAGATTAAGGAGAGCAACTACACGAGGCTGTGCAAGGAGAGGACCGTCCTCACCGTCAATGGGCAGTTCCCCGGCCCTACCATCTACGCGCGCAAGGGCGACCTTGTCATCGTCAATGTATACAACCAAGGCGATAAAAACATCACCATCCACTGGTAAGTTAGCTAGTTAGCGTGCCCGCCGGCCGCTCACTGCATATATATATAACCATCTGTAAACCTATTATATTTTCTAACGCGACATATGTACACAGGAATGGTGTGGATCAGCCACGCAACCCGTGGTCCGACGGGCCGGAGTACATTACCCAGTGTCCCATCCGCCCCGGCGGCAACTTCACCTACCGGGTCATCTTGTCCGAGGAAGACGGTACGCTCTGGTGGCACGCGCACAGCGACTTCGACCGCACCACAGTCCATGGCGCCATTGTCATCCACCCCAAGCTTGGAACCACCTTCCCCTTCGTGAAGCCACACAAGGAGATATACTATACATGCTTCCATTTATTTCATCCATGCTTATAATTAATCCAAGTTGTCGCTGCTTGAATGTCGTTAACATGATATACTCGCGTGCATACAGGTGAGTGGTGGAATGCCGATGTGAACCATCTACTCGAGGAGGCGGAGAGGATCGGCAGCGAGATCAACATCTCGGACGCGAACACCATCAACGGCCAGCCAGGGGACCTGTTCCCGTGCTCCAAGGCCGGCACCTACAAGATACCGGTGCAGCACGGCAAGACGTACCTGCTCCGGATCATCAACGCGGGGCTCTCCAACGACCTCTTCTTCAGCGTCGCCGGGCACAACCTCACCGTGGTCGGCACCGACGGCCACTACACTAAGCCGTTCGCCGTCAAGCACATCATGATCGCGCCAGGTCAAACCATGGACGCGCTTCTCGAGGCCAACCGCGCCGATGGCGGCCGGTACTACATGGCCGCGAGGACGTTCGCGTCCAACCCCAACATCGAGGTCAACAACAGCACCGCCACCGCCATCGTGGAATACATGGACGACGCACCGGGACGTACGGCCCCACCGGAGTTCCCTACCAATCTTCCGGGCGTCAACGACATCGACTCGGCGACGGCGTACACGGCGCAGCTCCGGTCCCTGGGCAGCAAGGACCACCCAGTGGACGTGCCGAGGCAGGTCGACGAGCACATGCTCGTCACCATCGCCGTCAACGTGCTCCCCTGCGCACCCAACGAGACGTGCGGGGGGCCCGACGGCAACCGCCAGGCGGCGAGCCTCAACAACGTCAGCTTCGTGAACCCGTCCGTCGACATCCTCGGCGCCTACTACCGCTCCGTCCGCGGCGTGTTCGACGCAGACTTCCCCAACAAGCCGCCCTTCTTCTTCAACTTCACGGACGTCGACAACGACCCTGTCGAGCGCTGGGCCACCAAACGCGGCACCAAGGTGAAGGTGGTGGAGTACGGCGCCGTCGTGGAGGTGGTGTTCCAGGACACCTCCATCCTTGGCGCCGAGAACCACCCCATGCACTTGCACGGCTTCACGTTCTACGTGGTAGGGAGAGGGTTCGGTAATTTTGACGAGCAGAAGGACCCGGCCACCTATAACTTGGTCGACCCGCCGCACCAGAACACCGTCTCCGTGCCCAAAGCTGGTTGGGCAGCTATCCGATTCCGCGCGGCGAACTCAGGTGAGTTTAACTTTATATTCAGCTTTTGGGCTATGCCTGTGAAATTCGTTGGAGCGAATTAATCAAGTGCCAATCTCTAATGTTTTGTGTATGTGCTCTTGTTTAGGTGTCTGGTTCATGCATTGCCATTTTGATCGCCATGTGGTGTGGGGAATGAGCACCGTCTTCATCATGAAGGATGGCAAGGCTCCTAAAGCTAAAATGATGCCTCCGCCTCCCAACATGCCTACCTGCTAAATAATCCACATGGAAAATGGCGGACATATGCAATACAATCAAGCCAAAAAATTGTTTAGTTGACTGATTTTTATCATTGATTTATTATATTTTTTATCATTTAAGCATTGTGTGTGAAATACACGGGCCAGCTGAGGCCCATGTGACTAGAAGTTGAGTTTTCTATTCGTTTGGCTGGATGGAAAAAGTATTTTTATTTTATTGTGTAAATGTTCTTGTTGTTCACTACCTATATATGAATTAAGAATATTTCGTTATGGTACGGATTCCGGTTATATGCATTGTCTTAGCTTCTTGTACAAAAGGTTTGCACTTTTGCATCATGGAGTTCAAGCAATAGTTCTAAAAGGGCTCATCATTTCTCTAGTAAAAACCACTCGCTACACCCCTTTTCAAGCAATAATTCTAAAAGGGCTCATCATTCCGGTTATAGGTATGTTCGGTAACAAGTTCTGGCATCTGTTAAATAAAAAGTCGCGTATTGACCAAAATGAAGATTTACCGTAGTAAGACAAACCAGCGCATTAAATATGCACGAAAGGCTCCTAAGGCCTCCTTTGATTCATAGGATAGAATATTGTAGGAATAGAAACTTCATAGGAAGTGAGATGACATGCATCTCAATTTCTGTAAAGAAAGAGATGTCATTTGATGCATAGGATAGGAAATTTTCATTGAGTCCTGGCTAATTTTTTTTCCTTTGAAATGTGTAGGATTGGACCTATCCTACATAGAAATAGGAATCCATTCCTACAAACCAATGGGCTCCATAGGATTTTTTCCTTTGAAAATCCTATCCTATAAAATTCCTACAGGATTCCTACAAACCAAAGGAGGCCTAAAGCTAAAATGATGCATCCGTCTCGGAACATGCATGCCTGCTAAATAATTATATGTGTTTTTACATTAAAAGTCTAATATTGACCCATGTGGGTCACAGAGATAATGGAGATCAAACAACTCCTAGCATGGAACGTGCATGAAAGACTTCCACTAGAATATCAACATCAATAGACCCCACAATAAATGATCTGTGGTACACCATGAGGTCCGGACATTTAAAATACACCCGGTGTGCTAAAATTCATCTCACCCTTGCATCAAATTCTGGTGAGTCAACTATATATATTCTGATCACAACATGAACTTCCCGAGTAACGCGCATGACCTTCCCCGAGTACTAGGTTGAACTTCAGCTAAAAGGTGTCCAAATGGGCTTGCGATATACCGTTGGAAAGGTATGGACACCAGTATCATGACCCAAGTTAATTTTTTGGCAAAATGTAAGCGGTTTAAGAGCAGTTTTGAAAACCGTTTTTTCTTCGTACAAAAAACGTGAATCGTATTTTTGATCGCATTTCTAAACTGTTTATCGGAATGAAGTAAATAATATGGCGTTGGAAAGCTGCTGCAAAACCGCACCTTTGACATGTTGAAAGTTTTCTCTAATTCCCTATGGATAAAGAGTAATTTGGAAAATCGTAAAATTTCGCAAAACGAACAGCCGAGTTTGTATTTTTAATGTAATTTCAAAACGGCTAATCCAATTGAGGCAAATGATATGGCGTTGCAAAGCTTGTGAAAATGCGCTACTCTTTCATGTTTAAAGTTTTTTCTAATTTTTAACGGTTTAAAAGTAATTTAGAAAACGGTACATGTTCCACCGAGTTCGTATTTTCAAGCTAATGTTTTAACCGTACGTCCAAATGCAACAAATGATACGACATTGGAAAGCTTGAGGAAATGCGAAATTTTCTGGTATATATTGTTTCTACCAATTCCTTACTGTTTTAAGTCTATTTTAAAAATGGCTAAAAACGTATTTTCGTCGTAATTTCTACACACTATATCGGAATGGGGCAAATAATATACCGTTGAAAAGCTAAGGAAAATACAAAACTTTTTCATGTTGATGGTTTTTTGTGATTCCTAGCCGTTTTCAAGTAATTTCGGAAATGGCGAGATCATTCGTTCTGCCTTTATCGCGAAACAGATTCTTCTAAAATGCACCATGTGAAGAACCTAAACTTCTCGGCATGTCTACTTGAACTTCACTCTGTTTTTCATGTGCTTTTTTGCTTGTAGATCTCCATCCACTGCTCGTAACTCTCCATCCACTCACCGGAATTGAGCAAGTGATGTACCGATGGAAAGCTGTTGTAAACACGCAACTTTCCCGTGTTGATCGTTTTTTCATACTCGCGACAATTTTAAAAGTTTTTCATCTGATATTCATTCAGTGTAGTAGGTGAACTTCCTGCTGTTTTCACGTTGAACTTCTGTGACGTATTTTTCATTTGTAATTTTCTCATCCATTCGTCAAGTGTTACACAAATGGTAATTCTTTTGTATAAACCTCTCTCACAATAATTTTTTTAACTTTCTCCGTCAAAGGACTTGAACTTATAACAACAACAAAATTGGACCTTGCCTTTTTATTCATTTTTCTCATATTAAACACACCCCATGTAGTACACGAACTTTTTCCATTTTTATAATTTGAATTTTTGTTTTCCTTTTTGAAATCAAATTGCTCCCAAAGAATAACTTGAACTTCTTTGTGGATTGAGAGAATTATTTTAAAATGCCAAAAAATAGTTTCCTTTCTGTGTTTTTGAACATGGGAATACAAGGTGAACCTTTCTCGCAAGAATTTTTGAACTTCCTCGGAAAGAGCACTTGAACTTCTTTCAACAAACCTTTTAAACTTTTATTTTTCTATACTTTTTATTCTCACCTGAAATGCATTCCTTGCAGTAGTTGAACTTCTGTGTTGTTTTCACCTTTCTCACAAGAATTTTTGAACTTTCTCCGGCCGAGCACTTCAACTTCTAGCAAGAAAACTTTAGGCTTTGCATTTTCCTTCTTTTTTTAATACGAAATGCACACCGTGTACTACGTGAACTTCTGGCAGTTATCGATCTGAACTTCCGAGATCATGCGTTCTGCCTTCATCGAAAAAACAGAGTCTCCGAAAAAGCACTTCGTGAAGAGATTGAACTTCTGGATCAGTTCTTTTTGAACTTCACTCTATTTTTCACGTGTTATTTTTTACCCGTAACACCTCAACCACTTACCCGAATTGAGAAAATGATATACCGATGGAAAGATGTTGAAAACACGCAACTTTTTGCAACAAACATTTTAGGCTTTTAATTTTGTATTATTTTATTCTCATCTGAAACGCATCCCGTATAGTAGTTGAACTGCTCGCTGTTTTCACGGTGAATTTAGCCATGTATTTTATTTGTTTGTAATTCCACACCCGTTCCAAGGAGTTCCACAAATGATAAACCATTAGAAACTTGTTGAAAAGATGCAATTTTTTAATACGGTTAAACTTTGTTTTTAACAACATACACCAATTTGTGTTTAACCGTTTATTTTTTTGGAATAAGAATATGATATGCCCTTGGAAATTTGTTGAATAGAGAGAACATTTTTCATGCAAAGCATTCTTGTTTCAAATTTGTAATGGATTGATAGGATTATTTTGAAGACATCAAAACAACATTTTGGTGTGTGTTTCTCAACATGAAAATACACGGTGAACCTCTCTCACAAGAATTTTTGAACTTCTCTGGGCAGGCCAGTTGAACTTTGAGCAACATAATAGTTAGACTTTGCAATTTTATTCTTCTTTTCTCATACGAAAATGCAGACCATGCAGTACGTGAACTTCCGACGGTTATCAATTTGAACTTCTCTATGTTTCCTTACTAATGGAAAAAATCTGAGTTTTTTATAGACACCGAACCTCTCTTATTGTTTTATTAGATCTTCTTCATGTCTTTTTTAGAAATGTGAAAATTAGTGTTTTGTTAGAAACATCGAACTTCTTCACTATTTCAAAATTAAACTTATTGGTTTTATTCTTTAGTAACCAGAAAAATCTTATTTTACAAATAAATATCAAACTGCTCCACTTTTTGAAATTGAACTTCTTGGTTTTATTCTCCATTAACGAGGGAACCTGAGTTTTATTATATACATTGAACTACTCTGTTTTTTTTAAATTGAACTTCTTGCTTTATTCTTTAGTAACGGGAGAAACCCGAGTATTGTAAAAAACATCAAACCACTCTACTATTATAAATTGAACTTCTTGGGTTTATTGTTTTAGTAATGTGGAAAATCTGAGTTTTTTATATAAATTGAACTACTCCATTATTTTAGTTTGAACTTCTTGGTTTTATTCTTTTAATAACGAGAAAAATCCAAGGTTTTAATATACATCAAACTATTCTATCATTTCAAATTGAACTTCCTAGTTTTTTTTTACTAGAAGTATTTAATGAACATCCAACTGTTGTGGTATTTAAACCTGAACGTTTTATTTTATTTTTTAGAAACGAATATTTTTTTCTTTTTTAATAAACTTCAGACTTCTCTATTTTCAAAATTAGAACTTCATGAATTTTTTGTATGCCCACCTCTTTATATTTTTAGATACCCGATGTGTGTATTTTGCCAAGCGAACACATTGAACTATCCGTGACAGAGAATATGAACTTCGCATCAACCTTTTTTTTGTCTTCAAGAAATGCTCGCTTGTTTTTTTTCTGTTAATATTGAACTTCTATGCTCTATTTTTTCTAACAATTTCATGAAGGAGAAAGCAGCAACAAAATGTGTTTCAGAGAGCAACTAGTTGTGTAAACCAACCAATACGTGATACATTTTTTACCGTAAAGAACAAAGAACATTTTTCTATAATGTCTTTCCAATTTGAACGTCACTAAAAAAGTTTCTATTTCAATGTATTTTTTAGTGTTTCCATATTGGTTGAACTTGCTGCTTTCTCAAAATTGAACTTCCTAATTTTTTACTCCATGAACACAAAAAAATGACACAATAAAACCAAGATGAAAAAAAAACATGAGAAAAAAAGTTTTAAAATTTAGTGTAATGCGCGCGCGCGCACACACACACCACAACACATCCACAACTTTGTTTTTGGCTTTCATGAAATGAAAACAGTTTCATTCTCAAAAGAATAGGCATCAAACTTCCATGAATTACAAAACAAACTTTTTTTGCATCAACTTAGATAAACTACCCTCGTGAGCAACAATACATGAACCTCTGCTGGGACCAGAGCTCGTTTTCTACAAAGGAACACTGGTGGAGGGCAGAGGGGCTGAGAAGCTTGGCGTCGTCAGCGTTTTGTACGGGGAGGTGTGGAAAGATGACCTGCTGCTGCTGGTGGCCGGCGACCCAGCAGCTCGGCAGCCTCCTGGCCGGAGGGGCGCGTGCCAGATCCGTCACTCAGGTGCCTCTATCTTCTTGCTGGATGTGACCACGCAGCTGCAGGTCGTGCCCTCTTGCTGCAGGCCGAGCGCTCCTCTAGCTGCAGGTGCATCACGGGTAGGAAGTACAGACGTACAACAATCAAATAACACAGAAAGAAGCGAGCAACCACAAATTTGTACACACAGCAAAGTACGAAGCATGTTTGGGTGCTAGGTAAAATGCTATTTCACGACACACACATCAGCAGCAAGCACACACGTACGTCTATCACAAATGTTCAGTTAAGAAATAGAGAATGCAGCGGTAGGCAAAACTGAACTCCATAGGTAGGGGCTTCACCGCGGCAGCTGCGTGCCTGCATACAGGAGACCCTGTCAGTGAGCTGTTTCCAGACTGATCCGTCGGTGCAAGGGTCGCAGTGGCTGCTCTCGTGGCTGAAGCAGGCGGAGGAGGCTCACCATCTGCCGAATACGTGCTGTCGGACTGCATAGGCTCACCGGTCGAACTTCGCACGTTGTGCGGAGCTCCATCTCTCTCCAGCCAAGATGTAGCAAGGGACGACGAGCAGGACCACGCCTCAGGCCAGCTCCGGTGGTCGCCGATGCAAAGGGTGACGCCCCGGGCGAAAGACGAACTACTTGCACGTGCCCGCCGAACTGCAGCCCACCACGGCTTGTGTGTTCCAGTGAGCAACCCCGTTCATGGAATGAGAAGAAGCCACCAGAACTACATCCCAGATCTTGAAGATACAAGCATGATTGGGGAGGAGTACAGAGGGGATGGGGGATCTCATCGTTTACCTCACCGGAGGGAGTGATAGGGGATGGGGTGGACGATTTTTGGCGCTGTGGTCGAGGAAGCTTCCTCCGTCTCCGGCGGCGCGTGGTGGCGCGTGGTGGCCACGGCGTATTGACGGCGGGGAAAGCTGGGGGCCACGGCGGTGGCGGCGGGATGTTGGGGCCGCGGTGTCTCCGACTGAGGCATGGCGGGGCAGCGGCGGTGTCTCCGGTTGGAGCGGGGGCGGCCACCGCGTCTCCGGTTGGGGGCTTGGTGGCGGCGGCGCCGGCGCCGCTGGTTGGGGACGGGGCGGCGAGCGGGAGGTGCGGGAGGTGGTGGGATAGGGATCGGGGGATGTGGGGTGGGCTTTTTCCCTTTTTTCTATGGCTGCCCAGTTCGAGAGTTCGGAAAGCTCTCATCGGGCCCTTATAGGGCCGGCTGTGGGATCAGAATAGTGCTATTTGGGCAATGACTATGCATTCTTTGGAACGAAATTAATCAAGTGCAATCTCTAATAATCTTGTGTTTGCCCTCTTGTTTAGGTGTGTGGTTCATGCATTGTCATTTTGATCGCCATGTGGTGTGGGGAATGAACACCGTCTTCATCGTGAAGGATGGCAAGGCTCCTGAAGCTAAAATTATGCCTCCACCTCCCAACATGCCTACCTGCTAAATAGTCCACATGGCAAAAGGGAGAAATATGCAGCACAATCAAGCCAAAAAATGTTACTTAGTTGATTGATTTTATCATTGCTTTAGTACATTCTTTATTATTTAAGCATACTGTGTGGAATGCACAGGCCAGTTGAGACCCATGTGACTAGAAGTTTAGTTTTTCTTTCCATTTGGTTGGATGAGAAAGTAATTTTATTTTATGGTGTAAATGTTCTTGTTGTTAAATAACTATGAATTAAAGAATATTGTTTTAGAGATATGTCCTAGAGACAATCATGTATGATGATATTTTCCTATTTGTCATGGAATAAATATAGTCTTTGCACGTTATCAATGATGTGTATGCACAAGAACGTCTTGTTTGTGAGACTATGCATTGTATGATGACTATCCTAAGTAGTCCCTAATCGAAAGGGTTGTGTGGACGCGCAACCGACTAGATTAGCATATGACACGGTGGATGGTCTGGTCTCATTGACCATGTAGCATTGGATGCTAGCCGGGTAATATGGACTCGAAAAGAACGGTCATATTCAATGTAGTCAGATTTGATTCCAGATAGGGTCTAAGTCATTGTTAGTCTCTAGTACAACATACGTTCTGTGTCCTAAGACCTGAGCTGGCGCATGGACGCGAGATGGTGACTGTCCTGCTTTGCGCCGACCAAATGCTACTCCATAACTGGGTAGTTTATAAAGATAGGTTTCGGGCTTGTCCAGACCCATACCGCGAGACATGGTCGAGCAAGATGGGATTTCTCCCTCCGATTAGGAGAGATATACTATGTGCCCCTCGTGTGATCCGACATGGATAAGCATGGCCATGCGACAAGGATTATGAGATAATCTAGATTTAGGTCGGCATCACTAGAACGAGACGGCTACAACAAGGTTGACCGACTCGTTTTGAGCACGACAACATATATCATGAGGAAAAAGGAACAGAGGTATGACTCATTGTACAGATTCGCCGAACCGACTTCATCGGATACTCGGAGTCATCACATTTTGCTAGAGGCCTCTACCTACTATCGAGTTGGATGTGATCTGTCTGGTGATCAAGTACAATCAAGGATGGCAAGGCTTCTGAAGCTAAAGTGATGCCTCCACCTCCCAACATGCCTACCTGCTAAATAATCCAAATGGCAAAGGGGGGAAATATGTGACACAATCAAGGAAAATTTTTTATTTAGTTGATTGATTTTATCGTTGCTTTAGTCCATTCTTTACTACTTAAGCCTGGTGTGTGGAATACACAGGCCAGTTGAGACCCATGTGACTAGAAGTTGAGTTTCTCTTTTAGCTTGGCTGGATGAGAAAGTAATTTTATTTTATGGTGTAAATGTTCTTGTTGTTAAATACCTATGAATGATTCCAGTTATATGCATTATTGTCTTCATTTCTTGTACAAAAGGTTTGTACTTTTACACCATGGAGTTCACGCAATAATTCTAAAAGGGCTCATCATTTCTCTAGTAAGGCCATCTCCAACGGTGACCCAAAAATGTTCTCCTGCATCCGTCCGCGAACACGGAGGGACCAGTATGCGGACACGGATGCGAGAGATGGTGATCCAACGCTGCCCGCATACATTTCAACAACAATTGGAACCAACCGGCTGAATTTCGTGCAAACTGACGATTTTTGATATAAACACCGCAGATTTCATTTAAACTAGGATTGTGTGTACATAAAATTGGACGTTATTTCATGTGGTGAACTAAAACCTTAAAGTAAAAACCCTAAACTATATTTACTCTTAACAAAATATAGAATAAAGACAATCCTTACGAAGAAGATTATGTGGTAAACTTCTTGAATTGCTCCCCCCACCCATCAGCATGGACAAGGGCTTTATAGAGCCGGTCTTCACTACTAACGTAAGTTTGTCCTTCTCGAGCCTTTAAACTTTGTTGTGTATATTTTGATATGCAGGACTGCAATTGCTGTTTATTTTCGGCGTTTGCATCAAATTGCATGTTTAAAGTTTATTATGAAGAAGTTCATAAACATAAGTTTGTCCTTCTTAATTTTAGTTTTTAGTTGTACAACCAAGTTCCTTATTCATACCATGTAAATTAAACTAAACAAAGTGATCTTCTTTAGAGTGCATGCATGCTTGTGTTTTTTATTTGTAATCTAGTGTATGGTGAAACTATCCACTCCGGCACAATGTCATATCCTGCTATGTCTTAAGTATGAACAATGTCATATTATTTTAATGTTATTTAAATCGTGTCTTTTTATTTGCCAATCTGAAATGGATAAATTGACAGTACACTGGCCATTGATGCTTATGTGTTCTTTAGCAATTTTCAATCCAGTGGTGTGGTGAAGTTCGTCACTCCTGCACAATGTCATTTCCTGCCATGTCTTTACTACGAACAATGCAATATTATGTTAATGTCATTTCCCGAAACCATCCAGGAGCACCACGAAACCCTATTTCCACCGCCACAACCTTCTGTACCCGTGAGATCCCATCTTGGGGCCTTTTCCGGCGCTCCGCCGAAGGGGGCATCGATCACGGAGGACTTCTACGTCAACACCATAGCCTCTCCGATGATGTGTGAGTAGTTTACCACAGACCTTCGGGTCCATAGTTATTAGCTAGATGGATTCTTCTCTCTCTTTGGATCTCAATACAAAGTTCTCCTCGATCTTCTTGGAGATCTATTTGATGTAACTCTTTTTGCGGTGTGTTTGTCGAGATCCGATGAATTGTGGGTTTATGATCAAGATTATCTATGAACAATATTTGAATCTTCTCTGAATTCTTTTATGTATGATTGGTTATCTTTGCAAGTCTCTTCGAATTATCAGTTTGGTTTGGCCTACTAGATTGATCTTTCTTGCAATGGGAGAAGTGCTTAGCTTTGGGTTCAATCTTGCGGTGCTCGATCCCAGTGACAGTAGGGGAAACGACACGTATTGTATTATTGCCATCGAGGATAAAAAGATGGGGTTTATATCATATTGCTTGAGTTTATCTCTCTACATCATGTCATCTTACCTAATGTGTTACTCTGTTCTTATGAACTTAATACTCTAGATGCATGCTGGATAGCGGTCGATGTGTGGAGTAATAGTAGTAGATGCATGCAGGAGTCGGTCTACTTGTTGCGGACGTGATGCCTATATACATGATCATGCCTAGATATTCTCATAATTATGCACTTTTCTATCAATTGCTCGACAGTAATTTGTTCACCCACCGTAATACTTATGCTATCTTGAGAGAAGCCACTAGTGAAACCTATGGCCCCCGGGTCTCTTTTTCATCATATTAATCTCCCGTCAACGAGCTATTTCTATCATCGTTTATTTTGCAATCTTTACTTTCAATCTTTATCATAAAAATACCAAAAATATTATCTTCTCATCTCTTCCAGATCTCACTTTTGCAAGTGGCCGTGAAGGGATTGACAACCCCTTTATCGCGTTGGTTGCAAGGTTATTATTTGTTTGTGTAGGTACGAGGGACTTGCGTGTGGCCTCCTACTGGATTGATACCTTGGTTCTCAAAAACTGAGGGAAATACTTACGCTACTTTGCTGCATCACCCTTTTCTCTTCAAGGGAAAAACCAACGCATTCTCAAGAGGTAGCAAGAAGGATTTCTAGCGCCGTTGCCGGGGAGTCTATGCACAAGTCAAGACATACCAAGTACCCATCACAAACTCTTATCCCTCGCATTACATCATTTGCCATTTGCCTCTCATTTTCCTCTCCCCCGCTTCACCCTTGCCGTTTTATTCGCCCTCTCTTTCCGTTCGCCTCTTTTTCGCTTGCCTCTTGTGTCCCGTGTGCCGTCATGGCCAGTCCTTTATCTCCTCCTTTGTCTCCCGAGTTTGAAGTTCTTCACTTCAAACAAAGACAAGGAGAAAACTTAAAAGATGCTTGGTATAGGATGATGGAATCTTATCGTAATTGCACCTTAGAGGTGAGTTTTAGAATTTTGCTTCGCAACTTTTATGTTGGACTGAATATGTCCCATAGACAACTCTTGGATTGCGTTGCCAAAGGAAATTTTATTGAAATTGATCCCAGTATTGCACCTGAAATCATAGAGGGGATAGTGGGAACACTACCTCAACAAAAGGGTCCACATCATACCCAGGAAGAGACACAAGTTTTTGAGAAGATTTGCGAAGTAACGAAAATTTTACAAAAGTCTCTTGAACCTCTTAAGAGTGTTAGCGGGAATCTTCACCACATGAATATGTTGATTACCCTTTGCAATAAGTGGTTGGATTCTTTAGATCTAAAAATTTCCGAATATGAAGGGAAACGCAAAGAACCTCCCGGATTCGAGCATGACTCCGCTAAAAAATTAAAAAACAACGATGTCAATACCTAGATCTATCCTTGCCTTTATGCCTAGCTAGGGGCGTTAAACGATAGCGCTTGTTGGGAGGCAACCCAATTTCATTTTATTTTATTGCTTTTTGGTTCTGTTTAGGAATAAATAATACATCTAGCTTCTGGTTAGATGTGTTTTATTTAGTGTTTGTGCCAAGTAGAACCTTTGGGAAGACTTGGGTGAAGTCTTTTTGATCTTGCTGTAAAAAACAGAAACTTGAGCGCTCACGAGATTAGTTACAACTTTTTACTGGAGAGTGATATTTAGTTGATTCTTTTTTAAGATGATTATTAGATAAATTCCTCACGTCCAGCAATTTATTTTAGAATTTTTGGAGTTCCAGAAGTTTGCGTTAGGTACAGATTACTACAGACTGTTCTGTTTTTGACAGATTCTGTTTTTCGTGTGTTGTTTGCTTATTTTGATGAATCTATAGCTAGTATCGGAGGTTATGAACCATAGAGAAGTTGGAATACAGTAGGTATAACACCTATAAATAAAGAATGAGTTCATTACAGTACCTTGAAGTGGTGTTTTGTTTTCTTTCGCTAACGGAGCTCACGAGATTTTCTGTTAAGTTTTGTGTTGTGAAGTTTTCAAGTTTTGGGTAAAGATTTGGTGGATTATGGAACAAGGAGTGGCAAGAGCCTAAGCTTGGGGATGCCCAAGGCACCCCAAGGTAAAATCTAAGGGCAACCCAAAATCCTAAGCTTGGGGATGCCCTGGAAGGCATCCCCTCTTTTGTCTTCGTCCATCGGTAACTTTACTTGGAGCTATATTTTTATTCATCACATGATATGTGTTTTGCTTGGAGCGTCTTATATGATTTGAGTCTTTGCTTTTTAGTTCACCACAATCATCCTTGCTGTACACACCTTTTTAGAGAGAGACACATTGATCAGAATTTATTAGAATACTCTATGTGCTTCACTTATATCTTTTGAGCTAAACAATTTTGCTCTAGCGCTTCACTTATATCTTTTAGAGCATGGTGGTGGTTATATTTTTTAGAAATTATTGATCTCTCATGCTTCACTTATATTATTTTGAGAGTCCTTTAGAACAGCATGGTAATTTGCTTTGGTTATAAAATTAGTCCTAATATGATAGGCATCCAAGATGGATATAATAAAAACTTTCGTATAAAGTGCATTGAATACTAAGAGAAGTTTGATACTTGATAATTGTTATGAGATATGAAGATGGTGATATTAGAGTCATGCTAGTTGAGTAGTTGTGAATTTGAGAAATACTTGTTCTGAAGTTTGTGATTCCCGTAGCATGCACGTATGGTGAACCGTTATGTGATGAAGTCGGAGCATGATTTATTTATTGATTGTCTTCCTTATTGAGTGGCGGTCGGGGACGAGCGATGGTCTTTTCCTACCAATCTATCCCCCTAGGAGCATGCGCATAGTACTTCATTTCGATAACTAATAGATTTTTGCAATAAGTATGTGAGTTCTTTATGACTAATGTTGAGTCCATGGATTATACGCACTTGTTAGAAATATGCCCTAGAGGTAATAATAAATTGGTTATTGTTATATTTCTTTGTTCATGATAATCGTTTATTATCCATGCTAAAATTGTATTGATAGGAAACTCAGATACATGTGTGGATACATAGACAACACCATGTCCCTAGTAAGCCTCTAGTTGACTAGCTCGTTGATCAATAGATGGTTACGGTTTCCTGACCATGGACATTGGATGTCGTTGATAATGGGATCACATCATTAGGAGAATGATGTGATGGACAAGACCCAATCCTAAGCCTAGCACAAGATCGTGTAGTTCGTTTGCTAAGAGCTTTTCTAATGTCAAGTATCATTTCCTTAGACCATGAGATTGTGCAACTCCCGGATACCGTAGGAATGCTTTGGGTGTACCAAACGTCACAACGTAACTGGGTGGCTATAAAGGTGCACTACAGGTATCTCCGAAAGTGTCTGTTTGGTTGGCACGAATCGAGACTGGGATTTGTCACTCCGTGTAAACGGAGAGGTATCTTTGGGCCCACTCGGTAGGACATCATCATAATGTGCACAATGTGACCAAGGAGTTGATCACGGGATGATGTGTTACGGAACGAGTAAAGAGACTTGCTGGTAACGAGATTGAACAAGGTATCGGGATACCGACGATCGAATCTCGGGCAAGTACTATACCGGTAGACAAAGGGAATTGTATACAGGATTGATTGAATCCTTGACATCGTGGTTCATCCGATGAGATCATCGTGGAACATGTGGGAGCCAACATGGGTATCCAGATCCCACTGTTGGTTATTGGCCGGAGAACGTCTCGGTCATGTCTGCATGATTCCCGAACCCGTAGGGTCTACACACTTAAGGTTCGATGATGCTAGGGTTATAAAGGAAGTTTGTATGTGGTTACCGAATGTTGTTCGGAGTCCCGGATGAGATCCCGGACGTCACGAGGAGTTCCGGAATGGTCCGGAGGTAAAGATTTGTATATGGGAAGTCATCATACGGTCACCGGAATAATTCGGGAGTTGCCGGTATTGTACCGGGACCACCGAAGGGGTTCCGGGGGTCCACCGGGAGGGTCCACCTGCCCCGGAGGGCCCTATGGGCTGTATGTGGAGAGGGACCAGCCCCTTAGTGGGCTGGGCGCCTTCCCCCCCAGGGCCCATGCGCCTAAGGATTTGGGGGAACCCTAAGGGGAGGTGCCCCCCTTGCCTTGGGGGGCAAGGCAACCCCCCTTGCCTTGGGGGGCAAGGCAACCCCCCTAGCCGCCGCCCCCTCCTCAGATTGGATCTAATGGGGCCGGCCCCCTCTCCCTTGCCCCTATATATATGGGGGGTGGGAGGGCAGCCGCACCCAAGTTCTGGCGCAGCCCCCCCCTCTTCCATGTCCTCCTCCTCTCCCGCGGTCTTGGCGAAGCCCTGCAAGATTGCCACGCTCCTCCATCACCACCACGCCGTCATGTTGCTGCTGGACGGAGTCTTCCCCAACCTCTCCCTCTCTCCTTGCTGGATCAAGGCGTGGGAGACGTCACCGGGCTGCACGTGTGTTGAACGCGGAGGCGCCGTGGTTCGGCGCTTAGATCGGAATCAACTGCGATCTGAATCGCTACGAGTACGACTCCTTCATCCGCGTTCTTGCAACGCCTCCGTTTAGCGATCTACAAGGTTATGTAGATGCACTCCCCTTCCCTCGATGCTAGATTACTCCATAGATTGATCTTGGTGATGCGTAGAAAATTTTGAATTTCTGCTACGTTCCCCAACAGTGGTATCAGAGCTAGGTCTATGCGTAGTTTCTATGCACGAGTAGAACACAAAGTAGTTGTGGGCGTCGATTTTGTCAATTTACTTGCCGTTACTAGTCTTGTCTTGATTCGGCGGCATCGTGGGATGAAGCGGCCCGGACCGACCTTACACGTACTCTTACGTGAGACAGGTTCCACCGACTGACATGCACTAGTTGCATAAGGTGGCTAGCGGGTGTCTGTCTCTCCCACTTTAGTCGGATCGGATTCGATGAAAAGGGTCCTTATGAAGGGTAAATAGAAATTGGCATATCACGTTGTGGCTTTTGCGTAGGTAAGAAACGTTCTTGCTAGAAACCCATAGCAGCCACGTAAAACATGCAACAACAATTAGAGGACGTCTAACTTGTTTTTGCAGGGTATGCTATGTGATGTGATATGGCCAAAAGGATGTGATGAATGATATATGTGATGTATGAGATTGATCATGTTCTTGTAATAGGAATCACGACTTGCATGTCGATGAGTATGACAACCGGCAGGAGCCATAGGAGTTGTCTTAATTTATTGTATGACCTGCGTGTCAATGAAAACGCCATGTAATTACTTTACTTTATTGCTAACCGTTAGCCATAGTAGTAGAAGTAATAGTTGGCGAGACAACTTCATGAAGACACAATGATGGAGATCATGATGATGGAGATCATGGTGTCATGCCGGTGACGAAGGTGATCATGCCGCGCCTCGAAGATGGAGATCAAAAGGCGCAAGATGATATTGGCCATATCATGTCACTTTATGATTTGCATGTGATGTTTGTCATGTTTACATCTTATTTGCTTAGAACGACGGTAGCATAAATAAGATGATCCCTCACTAAAATTTCAAGAGACGTGTTCCCCCTAACTGTGCACCGTTGCGAAGGTTCGTTGTTTCGAAGCACCACGTGATGATCGGGTGTGATAGATTCTAACGTTCGAATACAACGGGTGTTGACGAGCCTAGCATGTACAGACATGGCCTCGGAACACATGCGAAACACTTAGGTTGACTTGACGAGCCTAGCATGTACAGACATGGCCTCGGAACACAAGAGATCGAAAGGTCGAACATGAGTCGTATAGTAGATGCGATCAACTTGGAGATGTTCACCGCTGATGACTAGTCCGTCTCACGTGATGATCGGACACGGCCTAGTTTGACTCGGATCATGTATCACTTAGATGACTAGAGGGATGTCTATCTGAGTGGGAGTTCATTAAATAATTAGATGAAATTAATTATCATGAACATAGTCAAAAGGTCTTTCCAAATTATGTCATAGCTTACGCTTTAGTTCTACTGTTTAAGATATGTTCCTAGAGAAAATTTAGTTGAAAGTTGATAGTAGCAATTATGCGGACTGGGTCCGTGAACTGAGGATTGTCCTCATTGCTGCACAGAAGGCTTATGTCCTTAATGCACCGCTCGGTGTGCTGAACCTCAGTGTCGTCTGTAGATGATCTGGCATACACGTTTTGATGACTACGTGATAGTTCAGTGCGTAATGCTAACTGTTTAGAATTGTGGCACCAAAGACGTTTTGAAACGTCACAGAACATATGAGATGTTCCGAAGACTGAAATTGGGATTTCAGACTAGTGCCCACGTCAAGAGGTATGAGACCCCTGACAAGTTTCTTAAGCCTGCAAACTAAGGGAGAAAAGCTCAATCGTTGAGCATGTGCTCAGATTGTCTGAGTACCACAATCACTTGAATCGAGTGGGAGTTAATCTTCCAGATGAGATAGTGATGGTTCTCCATAGTCACTGCCGCCAAGCTATTAGAGCTTCATGATGAACTATAACATATCAGGGATAGACATGATGATCCTTGAGCAACTCACGATGTTTGACACCGCGAAAGTAGAAATCAAGAAGGAGCATCAATTGTTGATGGTTAGTAAAACCACTAGTTTCTAGAAGGGCAAGGGCAAGGAAGGGATACTTCATGAAACAGCAAATCATTTGCTGCTCTAGTGAAGAATCCCAAGGTTGAACCCAAACCCGAGACTAAGTGCTTCTGTAATGAGGGGAACGGTCACTGAAGCAGAACTACCCTAGATACTTGGTAGATGAGAAGGCAGGCAAGGTCGACAGAAGTATATTGGATATACATTATATGGAATGTGTACTTTACTAGTACTCCTAGCAGCACCAGGGTATTAGATACCGGTTCGGTTGCTAAGTGTTAGTAACTCGAAATAAAAGCTGCGGAATAAACGGAGACTAGCTAAAGGTGAGATGACGATATGTGTTGGAAGTGTTTCCAAGGTTGATGTGATCAAGCATCGCATGCTCCCTCTACCATCGAGATTGGTGTTAAACCTAAATAATTGTTATTTGGTGTTTGCGTTGAGCATAAACATGATTGGATTATGTTTATCGCAATACGGTTATTCATTTAAGGAGAATAATGGTTACTCTGTTTATTTGAATAATACCTTCAATGGTCTTGCACCTAAAATGAATCTCGATCGCAGTGATACACATGTTCGTGCCAAAAGATATAAAATAGTAATGATAGTACCACATACTTGTGGCACTGCCATTTGAGTCATATTGGTATAGAACGCATGAAGAAGCTCCATGTAGATGGATCTTTGGACTCACTCGTTTTTGAAAAGATTGAGACATGCGAACCATGTCTATTGGTATATATGCATGAAGAAACTCCATGCAGATGGATCGTTTGGACTCACTTGATTTTGAATCACTTGAGACATGCAAATCATACCACATGGGCAAGATGACTGAAAGGCCTCGTTTTCAGTAAGATGGAACAAGAGAGCAACTTGTTGGAAGTAATATATTTGATGTGTGCAGTCCAATGAGTGCTGAGGCACGCAGTGGATATCGATATGTTCTTACTTCACAGATGATTTGAGTAGATGCTGAGAATATTTACTTGATGAAACACAAGTCTGAATTATTGAAAGGTTCAAGTAATTTCAGAGTGAAGTTGAAGATCGTCGTGACAAGAGGATAAAATGTCTATGATATGATCATAGAGATATCTGAGTTACGAGTTTGGCACACAATTAAGACATTGTGGAAAGTGTTTCACAATTAGTACCGCATGGAACACCACAATGTGATGGTGTGTCCGAACATCATAACTGCACCCTATTGGATATGGTGCATACCATGATGTCTCTTATCGAATTACCACTATCGTTTATGGGTTAGGCATTAGAGACAACCGCATTCACTTTAAAAGTGGCACCACGCAATTCCGTTGAGACGACACCGTTTAGAGAAACCTAAGTTGTCGTTTCTTAAAAGTTTGGGGCTGCGATGCTTATGTGAAAAAGTTTCAGGCTGATAAGCTCGAACCCAAAGCGGATAAATGCATCTTCATATAATACCCAAAACAGTTGGGTATACCTCCTATTTTAGATCTAGAAGCAAAAGTAATTGCTTCTAGAAACGGGTCCTTTCTCGAGGAAAAGTTTCTCTCGAAAGAATTGAGTGGGAGGATGGTAGAGACTTGATGAGGTTATTAAACCGTCACTTCAACTAGTGTGTAGCAGGGCACAAGAAGTTGTTCCTGTGGTACCCACACCAATTGAAGTGGAAGCTTATGATAGTGATCATGAAACTTCGGATCAAGTCACTACCAAACCTCGTAGGTCGATGAGGATGCGTACTACTTCAGAGTAGTACGTGATCCTGTCTTGGAAGTCATGTTGCTAGACAACAATGAACCTACGAGCTATGGAGAAGCGATGGTGGGCCCGGATTCCGACGAATGGCTCGAGGCCATGAAATCCGAGAGAGGATCCATGTATAAAAGCAAAGTAGAGACTTTGGAAGAAATACTTGATGGTCGTAAGGCTGTTGGGTGCAGATGGATTTTAAAAGGAAGACAGACAATGATGGTAAGTGTCACCATTAAGAAAGCTCGACTTGTCGTTAAGATGTTTTCCGACAAGTTCAAGGAGTTGACTACGATGAGATTTTTCTCACTCGTAGCGATGCTAAGAGTCTGTTGGAATTGTATTAGCAGTTACTGCATTATTTATGAAATCTTGCAGATAGGATGTCAAAACATTGTTTCCTCGATGATTTTCTAGAGGAAAGGTTGTATGTGATACAACCAGAAGGTTTTGTCAATCCTGAAAGATGCTAACAAGTATGCAAAGCTCTAGCAATCCTTCTAAGGACTGGAGTAAGCATCTCGGAGTTGGAATGTACGCTTTGATGAGATGATCAAAGATTTTGGGTTTATACAAAGTTTATGAGAAACTTGTATTTCCAAAGAAGTGAGTGGGAGCACTATAGAATTTCTGATGAGTATATGTTGTTGACATATTGTTGATCAGAAATGATGTAGAATTTCTGGAAAGCATACAGGGTTATTTGAAAAGTGTTTTTCAATGGAAAACCTGGATTAAGCTACTTGAACATTGAGCATCAAGATCTATAAGGATAGATCAAAAACGCTTAATAGTACTTTCAAATGAATACATACCGTGACAAGTTTTTGAAGGAGTTCAAAATAGATCAG
The DNA here is from genome assembly GCF_018294505.1 of Triticum aestivum. Taxonomy (NCBI): domain Eukaryota; kingdom Viridiplantae; phylum Streptophyta; class Magnoliopsida; order Poales; family Poaceae; genus Triticum; species Triticum aestivum. The sequence goes on along the minus strand of NC_057814.1, from coordinate 130,456,800 downwards.
CAAAGAAGGAGTTCTTGGCTGTGTTACAAGGTGTGAGTATTGAGTAAGACTCAAGACCTGACCACAGCAGAAGAGAGAGAAAGGACGAAGGTCGTCCCCTATGCTTTAGACGTAGGCTCTACAGTATGCTATGCTGTGTACCGCACATGAAGTGTGCCTTGCCATGAGTTAGTCAAGGGGTACAATAGTGATCCGGGAATGGATCACATGACAACGGTCGAACTTATCCTTAGTATCTAGTGGACTAAGGAATTTTCTCGATTATGGAGGTGGAAAAGGAGTTCGTCGTAAAGGGTTACGTCGATGCAAACTTTGACACTAATCCGGATGACTCTGAGTAGTAAACCGGATTCGTATAGTAGAGCAGTTATTTAGAATAGCTCCAAGTAGCGCGTGGTAGCTGCATCTACAAGATGACATAGATATTCGTAAAGCACACACTGATCTGAAAGGTTCAGACCCGTTGACTAATAACCTCTCTCACAAGCGAGATATGAACAAACCCCATGGGTGTTGTATTCATTACAATCACATGGTGATGTGAACTAGATTACTGACTCTAGTAAACTCTTGGGTATTAATCACATGGCGATGTGAACTAGATTATTGACTCTAGTGCAAGTGGGAGACTGTTAGAAATATGCCCTAGAGGCAATAATAAATTGGTTATTATTATATTTCCTTGTTCATGATAATCGTTTATTATCCATGCTAAAATTGTATTGATAGGAAACTCAGATACATGTGTGGATACATAGACAACACCATGTCCCTAGTAAGCCTCTAGTTGACTAGCTCGTTGATCAATAGATGGTTACGGTTTCCTGACCATGGACATTGGATGTCGTTGATAACGGGATCACATCATTAGGAGAATGATGTGATGGACAAGACCCAATCCTAAGCCTAGCACAAGATCGTGTAGTTCGTTTGCTAAGAGCTTTTCTAATGTCAAGTATCATTTCCTTAGACCATGAGATTGTGCAACTCCCGGATACCGTAGGAATGCTTTGGGTGTACCAAACGTCACAACGTAACTGGGTGGCTATAAAGGTGCACTACAGGTATCTCCGAAAGTGTCTGTTGGGTTGGCACGAATCGAGACTGGGATTTGTCACTCCGTGTAAACGGAGAGGTATCTCTGGGCCCACTCGGTAGGACATCATCATAATGTGCACAATGTGACCAAGGAGTTGATCACGGGATGATGTGTTACGGAACGAGTAAAGAGACTTGCCGGTAACGAGATTGAACAAGGTATCGGGATACCGACGATCGAATCTCGGGCAAGTACTATACCGGTAGACAAAGGGAATTGTATACGGGATTGATTGAATCCTTGACATCGTGGTTCATCCGATGAGATCATCGTGGAACATGTGGGAGCCAACATGGGTATCCAGATCCCGCTGTTGGTTATTGGCCGGAGAACGTCTCGGTCATGTCTGCATGATTCCCGAACCCGTAGGGTCTACACACTTAAGGTTCGATGACGCTAGGGTTATAAAGGAAGTTTGTATGTGGTTACCGAATGTTGTTCGGAGTCCCGGATGAGATCCCGGACGTCACGAGGAGTTCCGGAATGGTCTGGAGGTAAAGATTTGTATATGGGAAGTCATCATACGGTCACCAGAATAATTCGGGAGTTGCCGGTATTGTACCGGGACCACCGAAGGGGTTCCGGGGGTCCACCGGGAGGGTCCACCTGCCCCGGAGGGCCCTATGGGCTGTATGTGGAGAGGGACCAGCCCCTTAGTGGGCTGGGCGCCTTCCCCCCAGGGCCCATGCGCCTAAGGGTTTGGGGGAACCCTAAGGGGAGGCGCCCCCCTTGCCTTGGGGGGCAAGGCAACCCCCCTAGCCGCCGCCTCCTCCTCAAATTGGATCTGAGGGGGCCGGCCCCCATCTCCCTTGCCCCTATATATATGTGGGGGGTGGGAGGGCAGCCGCACCCAAGTTCTGGCGCAGCCCCCCCTCTTCCATGTCCTCCTCCTCTCCCGCTGTGCTTGGCGAAGCCCTGCAAGATTGCCACGCTCCTCCATCACCACCACGCCGTCGTGCTGCTGCTGGACGGAGTCTTCCCCAACCTCTCCCTCTCTCCTTGCTGGATCAAGGCGTGGGAGACATCACCGGGCTGCACGTGTGTTGAACGCGGAGGCGCCGTGGTTCGGCGCTTAGATCGGAATCAACTGCGATCTGAATCGCTACGAGTACGACTCCTTCATCCGCGTTCTTGCAACGCTTCCGTTTAGCAATCTACAAGGGTATGTAGATGCACTCCCCTTCCCTCGGTGCTAGATTACTCCATAGATTGATCTTGGTGATGCGTAGAAAATTTTGAATTTCTGCTACGTTCCCCAACAGCACTCTCACCCTTCCACCATTGCTAGCCTCTCTAACACCGCACACCTTTCACTGGTATCATATACCCACCATATACCTTCCTCAAAACAGCCACCATACCTACCTATTATGGCATTTCCATAGCCATTCCGAAATATATTTCCATGCAACTTACCACCGTTCCATTTATTATGACACGCTTCATCATTGTCATATTGCCTTGCATGATCATGTAGTTGACATTGTATTTGTGGCAAAGCCACCTTTATAATTCTTTCATACATGTCACTCTTGATTCATTGCATATCCCGGTACACCGCCGGAGGCATTCACATAGAGTCATATTTTGTTCTAAGTATCGAGTTGTAATTCTTGAGTTGTAAGTAAATAAAAGTGTGATGATCATCATTATTAGAGCATTGTCCCATGTGAGGAAAGGATGATGGAGACTATGATTCCCCCATAAGTCGGGATGAGACTCCGGACGAAAGAAAAAAAAAGGAAAAAAGAGGCCAAAAAAAGAGAAGGCCCAAATAAAAAAAGAGAGAAAAGGAGAGAAGGGACAATGTTACTATCCTTTTTCCACACTTGTGCTTCAAAGTAGCACCATGATCTTCATGATAGAGAGTCTCTTATTTTGTCACTTTCATATACTAGTGGGAACTTTACATTATAGAACTTGGCTTGTATATTCCAATGATGGGCTTCCTCAAAATGCCCTAGGTCTTCGTGAGCAAGCGAGTTGGATGCACACCCACTTAGTTTCTTTTGTTGAGCTTTCATACACTTATAGCTCTAGTGCATCCGTTGCATGGCAATCCCTACTCACTCACATTGATATCTTTTGATGGGCATCTCCATAGCCCATTGATACGCCTAGTTGATGTGAGACTATCTTCTCCTTTTTGTCTTCTCCACAACCACCATTCTATTCCACCTATAGTGCTATGTCCATGGCTCACGCTCATGTATTGCGTGAAGATTGAAAAAGTTTGAGAACACCAAAAGTATGAAACAATTGCTTGGCTTGTCATCGGGGTTGTGCATGATTTAAATACTTTGTGTGGTGAAGATAGAGCATAGCCAGACTATATGATTTTGTAGGGATAACTTTCTTTGGCCATGTTATTTTGAGAAGACATGATTGCTTTGTTAGTATGCTTGAAGTATTATTATTTTTATGTCAATATTAAACTTTTGTCTTGAATCTTTCGGATCTGAATATTCATACCACAAGTAAGAAGAATTACATTGAAATTATGCCAAGTAGCACTCCGCATCAAAAATTCTGTTTTTACCATTTACCTACTCGAGGACGAGCAGGAATTAAGCTTGGGGATGCTTGATACATCTCCAACATATCTATAATTTTTATTGCTCCATGCTATTTTATATTCTGTTTTGGCTGTTTAATGGGCTTTATTATACACTTTTATATTATTTTTGGGACTAACCTACAAACCCAAGGCACAGTGCAAATTGCCGTTTTTTTGCCTATTTCAATGTTTCGCAGAAAAGGAATATCAAACGGAGTCCAAACGGAATGAAACCTTCGAGAGCATGATTTTTGGAACAAACGTGATCGAGAGGACTTGGAGTGGACGTCAAGAAACCAATGCGCAGGCCACGAGGCAGGGAGGCACGCCCCCCACCCTCGTGGGCCCCTCGTGGCTCCACCGACCTACTTCTTCCTCCTATATATACCTACGTACCCCGAAACCATCCAGGAGCACCACGAAACCCTATTTCCACCGCCGCAACCTTCTGTACCCGTGAGATCCCATCTTGGGGCCTTTTTCGACGCTCTGCCGGAGGGGCATCGATCACGGTGGGCTTCTACATCAACACCATAGCCTCTCCGATGATGTGTGAGTAGTTTACCACAGACCTTCGGGTCCATAGTTATTAGCTAGATGGCTTCTTCTCTCTCTTTGGATCTCAATACAAAGTTCTCCTCGATCTTCTTGGAGATCTATTCGATGTAACTCTTTTTGCGGTGTGTTTGTCAAGATCCCATGAATTGTGGGTTTATGATCAAGATTATCTATGAACAATATTTGAATCTTCTCTGAATTCTTTTATGTATGGTTGGTTATCTTTGCAAGTGTCTTCGAATTATCAGTTTGGTTTGTCCTACTAGATTGATCTTTCTTGCAATGGGAGAAGTGCTTAGCTTTGGGTTCAATCATGCGGTGCTCGATCCCAGTGACAGTAGGGGAAACGACACGTATTGTATTGTTGCCATCGAGGATAAAAAGATGGGGTTTATATCACATTGCTTGAGTTTATCCCTCTACATCATGTCATCTTACCTAATGCGTTACTCTGTTCTTATGAACTTCATACTCTAGATGCATGCTGGATAGCGGTCGATGTGTGGAGTAATAGTAGTAGATGCAGGCAGGAGTCGGTCTACTTGTTGCGGACGTGATGCCTATATACATGATCATGCCTAGATATTCTCATAATTATGCACTTTTCTATCAATTGCTCGACAGTAATTTGTTCACCCACCGTAATACTTATGCTATCTTGAGAGAAGCCACTAGTGAAACCTATGGCCCCCGGGTCTGTTTTTTCATCATATTAATCCCCCGTCAACGAGCTATTTCTATCACTGTTTATTTTGCAATCTTTACTTTCAATCTTTATCATAAAAATACAAAAGATATTATCTTATCATCTCTTTCAGATCTCACTTTTGCAAGTGGTCGTGAAGGGATTGACAACCCCTTTATCGCATTGGTTGCAAGGTTCTTATTTGTTTGTGTAGGTACGAGGGACTTGCGTGTGGCCTCCTACTGGATTGATACCTTGGTTCTCAAAAACTGAGGGAAATACTTATGCTACTTTGCTGCATCACCCTTTCCTCTTCAAGGGAAAAACCAACGCATGCTCAAGAGGTAGCAAACCGCTACCGCTAAGTCTGCACTGAAGGAAATATGCCCTAGAGGCAATAATAAAGTTATTATTTATTTCCTTATATCATGATAAATGTTTATTATTCATGCTAGAATTGTATTAACCGGAAACATAATACATGTGTGAATACATAGACAAACAGAGTGTCACTAGTATGCCTCTACTTGACTAGCTCGTTAATCAAAGATGGTTATGTTTCCTAGCCATAGACATGAGTTCTCATTTGATTAATGGGATCACATCATTGGGAGAATGATGTGATTGACTTGACCCATTTCGTTAGCTTAGCACTCGATCGTTTAGTATGTTGCTATTGCTTTCTTCATGACTTATACATGTTCCTATGACTATGAGATTATGCAACTCACGTTTACCAGAGGAACACTTTGTGTGCTACCAAACGTCACAACGTAACTGGGTGATTATAAAGGTGCTCTACAGGTGTCCCCGAAGGTACTTGTTGGGTTGGCGTATTTCGAGATTAGGATTTGTCACTCCGATTGTCGGAGAGGTATCTCTTGGCCCACTCGGTAATGCACATCACTATAAGCCTTGCAAGCATTGCAACTAATGAGCTAGTTGCGGAATGATGTATTACGAAACGAGTAAAGAGACTTGCCGGTAACGAGATTGAACTAGGTATTGAGATACCGACGATCGAATCTCGGGCAAGTAACATACTGATGACAAAGGGAACAACATATGTTGTTATGCGGTTTGACCGATAAAGATCTTCGTAGAATATGTGGGAACCAATATGAGCATCCAGGTTCCGCTATTGGTTATTGACCGGAGAGGTGTCTCGGTCATGTCTACATAGTTCTCGAACCCGTAGGGTCCGCACGCTTAACGTTACGATGATAGTTATATTATGAGTTTATATGTTTTGATGTACCGAAGGTTGTTCGGAGTCCCGGATGTGATCACGGACATGACGAGGAGTCTCGAAATGGTCGAGACATAAAGATTGATATATTGGACGACTATATTCAGACACCAGAAGTGTTCCGGGTGATTTCGGAGAAAACCGGAGTGCCGGAGGGTTACCGGAACCCCCCGGGAGAAGTAATGGGCCTTATGGGCCTTAGTGGAGAGAGAGAGGGGCAGCCAGGAGGGGCCGCGCCCCCTCCCCCTCTGGTCCGAATTGGACTAGGAGAGGGGGGGGGCGGTGCCCCCCTTTCCTTCTCCCTCTCCCCCTTCCTTTCCCCCTCCTAGTAGGAGTAGGAAAGAGGGGAGTCCTACTCCTACTAGGAGGAGGACTCCTCCTCCTGGCGTGCCAACAAGGGCCGGCCGGCCTCCCCCTTGCTCCTTTATATACGGGGGCAGGGGGGCACCCTAGAAAAAACAACAATTGATCTATTGATCTCTTAGCCGTGTGCGGTGCCCCCTCCACCATATTACACCTCGATAATATCGTAGCGGTGCTTAGGCGAAGCCCTGAGTCGGTAGAACATCATCATCGTCACCACGCCATCGTGCTGATGAAACTCTCCCGCAACACTCGGCTGGATCGGAGTTCGAGGGACATCATCGAGCTGAACGTGTCCTGAACTCGGAGGTGCCGTACGTTCGGTACTTGATCGGTCGGATCGTGAAGACGTACGACTACATCAACCGCGTTGTGTTAATGCTTCCGCTATCGGTCGATGAGGGTACGTGGACAACACTCTCCCCTCTCGTTGCTATGCATCACCATGATCTTGCGTGTTCGTAGGAATTTTTTTGAAATTACTACGTTCCCCAACAGTGGCATCCGAGCCTGGTTTTATGCGTTGATGTTATGCACAAGTAGAACACAAGTGAGTTGTGGGCAATATAAGTCATACTGCTTACCAGCATGTCATACTTTGGTTCAGCGGTATTGTGAGATGAATCGGCCCGGACCGACATTACGCGTACGCTTACGCGAGACTGGTTTCACCATTGCGAGCACTCGTTGCTTAAAGGTGACTGGCAGGTGTCTGTCTCTCTCACTTTAGTTGAACCGAGTGTGGCTACGCCCGGTCCTTGCGAAGGTTAAAACAGCACCAACTTGACAAACTATCATTGTGGTTTTGATGCGTAGGTAAGAACGGTTCTTGCTAAGCCCGTAGCAGCCACGTAAAACTTGCAACAACAAAGTAGAGGACGTCTAACTTGTTTTTGCAGGGCATGTTGTGATGTGATATGGTCAAGACATGATGCTATATTTTATTGTATGAGATGATCATGTTTTGTAACCGAGTTATCGGCAACTGGCAGGAGCCATATGGTTGTCGCTTTATTGTATGAAATGCAATCGCCATGTAATTGTTTTACTTTATCACTAAGCGGTAGCGATAGTCGTAAAAGCAATAGTTGGCGAGACGACAACGATGCTACGATGGAGATCAAGGTGTCGCGCCGGTGACGATGGTGATCATGACGGTGCTTCGGAGATGGAGATCACAAGCACAAGATGATGATGGCCATATCATATCACTTATATTGATTGCATGTGATGTTTATCTTTTATGCATCTTATCTTGCTTTGATTGACGGTAGCATTATAAGATGATCTCTCACTAAAATTTCAAGATAAAAGTGTTCTCCCTGAGTATGCACTGTTGCGAAAGTTCTTCGTGCTGAGACACCACGTGATGATCGGGTGTGATAGGCTCTACGTTCAAATACAACGGGTGCAAAACAGTTGCACACGCGGAATACTCAGGTTAAACTTGACGAGCCTAGCATATGCAGATATGGCCTCGGAACACGGAGACCGAAAGGTTGAGCGTGAATCATATAGTAGATATGATCAACATAGTGATGTTCACCATTGAAACTACTCCATCTCACGTGATGATCGGACATGGTTTAGTTGATATGGATCACGTGATCACTTAGAGGATTAGAGGGATGTCTATCTAAGTGGGAGTTCTTAAGTAATATGATTAATTGAACTTGAATTTATCATGAACTTAGTACCTGATAGTATCTTGCTTGTCTATGTTAATTGTAGATAGATGGCCCGTGCTGTTGTTCCGTTGAATTTTAATGCGTTCCTTGAGAAAGCAAAGTTGAAAGATGATGGTAGCAATTACATGGACTGGGTCCGTAACTTGAGGATTATCCTCATTGCTGCACAGAAGAATTACGTCCTGGAAGCACTGCTGGGTGCCAGGCCTGCTGCAACAGCAACACCAGAAGTTATGAACGTCTGGCAGAGCAAAGCTGATGACTACTCGATAGTTCAGTGTGCCATGCTTTACGACTTAGAACCGGGTCTTCAACGACGTTTTGAACGTCATGGAGCATATGAGATGTTCCAGGAGTTGAAGTTAATATTTCAAGCAAATGCCCGGATTGAGAGATATGAAGTCTCCAATAAGTTCTACAGCTGCAAGATGGAAGAGAATAGTTCTGTCAGTGAGCATATACTCAAAATGTCTGTGTATAATAATCACTTGATTCAACTGGGAGTTAATCTTCCGGATGATAGCGTCATTGACAGAATTCTTCAATCACTGCCACCAAGCTACAAGAGCTTCGTGATGAACTATAACATGCAAGGGATGAATAAGACAATTCCCGAGCTCTTCGCAATGCTAAAGGCAGCGGAGGTAGAAATCAAAAAGGAGCATCAAGTGTTGATGGTCAACAAGACCACTAGTTTCAAGAAAATGGGCAAAGGGAAGAAGAAGGGGAACTTCAAGAAGAACAACAAGCAAGTTGCTGTTCAGGAGAAGAAACCCAAGTCTGGACCTAAGCCTGAGACTGAGTGCTTCTACTGCAAGCAGACTGGTCACTGGAAGCGGAACTGCCCCAAGTATTTGGCGGATAAGAAGGATGGCAAGGTTAACAAAGGTATATGTGATATACATGTTATTGATGTGTACCTTACTAATGCTCGCAGTAGCACCTGGGTATTTGATACTGGTTCTGTTGCTAATATTTGCAACTCGAAACAGGGGCTACGAATTAAGCGAAGATTGGCTAAGGACGAGGTGACGATGCGCGTGGGAAATGGTTCCAAAGTCGATGTGATCGCGGTCGGCACGCTACCTCTACATCTACCTTCGGGATTAGTTTTAGACCTAAATAATTGTTATTTTGTGCCATCGTTAAGCATGAACATTATATCTGGATCTTGTTTGATGCGAGACGGTTATTCATTTAAATCAGAGAATAATGGTTGTTCTATTTATATGAGTAATATCTTTTATGGTCATGCACCCTTGAAGAGTGGTCTATTTTTGTTGAATCTCGATAGTAGTGATACACATATTCATAATATTGAAGCCAAAAGATGCAGAGTTGATAATGATAGTGCAACTTATTTGTGGCACTGCCATTTAGGTCATATTGGTGTAAAACGAATGAAGAAACTCCATAATGATGGACTTTTGGAATCACTTGATTATGAATCACTTGGTACTTGCGAACCGTGTCTCATGGGTAAGATGACTAAAACATCGTTCTCCGGTACTATGGAGAGAGCAACAAATTTGTTGGAAATCATACATACAGATGTATGTGGTCCGATGAATATTGAGGCTCGTGGCGGATATCGTTATTTTCTCACCTTCACAGATGATTTGAGCAGATATGGGTATATCTACTTAATGAAACATAAGTCTGAAACATTTGAAAAGTTCAAAGAATTTTAGAGTGAAGTTGAAAATCATCGTAACAAGAAAATAAAGTTTCTATGATCAGATCGTGGAGGAGAATATTTAAGTTACGAGTTTGGCCTACATTTGAAACAATGCGGAATAGTTTCGCAACTCACGCCACCCGGAACACCACAGCGTAATGGTGTGTCCGAATGTCGTAATCGTACTTTACTAGATATGGTGCGATCTATGATGTCTCTTACTGATTTACCGCTATCGTTTTGGGGTTATGCTTTAGAGACAGCTGCATACACTCTAAATAGGGCACCATCGAAATCCATTGAGACGACGCCTTATGAACTATGGTTTGGCAAGAAACCAAAGTTGTCGTTTCTTAAATTTTGGGGTTGCGATGCTTATGTGAAGAAACTTCAACCTGATAAGCTCGAACCTAAATCGGAGAAATGTGTCTTCATAGGATACCCAAAGGAGACTGTTGGGTACACCTTCTATCACAGATCCGAAGGCAAGACATTCGTTGCTAAGAATGGATCCTTTCTAGAGAAGGAGTTTCTCTTGAAAGAAGTGAGTGGGAGGAAAGTAGAACTTGATGAGGTAACTGTACCTGCTCCCTTATTGGAAAGTAGATCATCACAGAAACCAGTTTCTGTGACACCTACACCAATTAGTGAGGAAGTTAATGATAATGATCATGAAACATCAGATCAAATTATTACTGAACCTCGTAGGTCAACCAGATCAAGATCCGCACCAGAGTGGTACGGTAATCATGTTCTGGAGGTTATGTTACTAGACCATGACGAACCTACGAACTATGAAGAAGCGATGGTGAGCCCAGATTCCACAAAATGGCTTGAGGCCATGAAATCCGAGATGAGATCCATGTATGAGAACAAAGTATGGACTTTGGTTGACTTGCCCGATGATCGGCAAGCCATTCAAAATAAATGGATCTTCAAGAAGAAGACTGACGCTGACGGTAATGTTACTGTCTATAAAGCTCGACTTGTTGCGAAAGGTTTTCGACAAGTTCAAGGGATTGACTACGATGAGACCTTCTCACCCGTAGCGATGCTTAAGTCTGTCCGAATCATGTTAGCAATTGCCGCATTTTATGATTATGAAATTTGGCAAATGGATGTCAAAACTGCATTCCTGAATGGATTTCTGGAAGAAGAATTGTATATGATGCAACCGGAAGGTTTTGTCGATCCAAAGGGAGCTAACAAAGTGTGCAAGCTCCAGCGATCCATTTATGGCCTGGTGCAAGCCTCTCGAAGTTGGAATAAACGCTTTGATAGTGTGATCAAAGCATTTGGTTTTGTACAGACTTTCGGAGATGATATAGAATTTCTGATATTATATGTGGATGACATATTGCTAATTGGAAATGATATAGAATTTCTGGATAGCATAAAGGGATATTTGAATAAGAGTTTTTCAATGAAAGACCTCGGTGAAGCTGCATATATATTGGGCATCAAGATCTATAGAGATAGATCAAGACGCTTAATTGGACTTTCACAAAGCACATACCTTGACAAAGTTTTGAAGAAGTTCAAAATGGATCAAGCAAAGAAAGGGTTCTTGCCTGTATTACAAGGTGTGAGATTGAGTAAGACTCAATGCCCGACCACTGCAGAAGATAGAGAGAAGATGAAAGATGTTCCGTATGCTTCAGCCATAGGCTCTATCATGTATGCAATGCTGTGTACCAGACCTGATGTGTGCCTTGCTATAAGTTTAGCAGGGAGGTACCAAAGTAATCCAGGAGTGGATCACTGGACAGCGGTCAAGAACATCCTGAAATACATGAAAAGGACTAAGGATATGTTTCTCGTTTATGGAGGTGACAAAGAGCTCATTGTAAATGGTTACGTTGATGCAAGCTTTGACACTGATCCGGACGATTCTAAATCGCAAACCGGATACGTGTTTACATTGAACGGTGGAGCTGTCAGTTGGTGCAGTTCTAAGCAAAGTGTCGTGGCGGGATCTACGTGTGAAGCGGAGTACATAGCTGCTTCGGAAGCAGCAAATGAAGGAGTCTGGATGAAGGAGTTCATATCCGATCTAGGTGTCATACCTAGTGCATCGGGTCCAATGAAAATCTTTTGTGACAATACTGGTGCAATTGCCTTAGCAAAGGAATCCAGATTTCACAAGAGAACCAAGCACATCAAAAGACGCTTCAATTCCATCCGGGATTTAGTCCAGGTGGGAGACATAGAAATTTGCAAGATACATACGGATCTGAATGTTGCAGACCCGTTGACTAAGCCTCTTCCACGAGCAAAACATGATCAGCACCAAGACTCCATGGGTGTAAGAATCATTACTGTGTAATCTAGATTATTGACTCTAGTGCAAGTGGGAGACTGAAGGAAATATGCCCTAGAGGCAATAATAAAGTTATTATTTATTTCCTTATATCATGATAAATGTTTATTATTCATGCTAGAATTGTATTAACCGGAAACATAATACATGTGTGAATACATAGACAAACAGAGTGTCACTAGTATGCCTCTACTTGACTAGCTCGTTAATCAAAGATGGTTATGTTTCCTAGCCATAGACATGAGTTGTCATTTGATTAACGGGATCACATCATTGGGAGAATGATGTGATTGACTTGACCCATTTCGTTAGCTTAGCACTCAATCGTTTAGTATGTTGCTATTGCTTTCTTCATGACTTATACATGTTCCTATGACTATGAGATTATGCAACTCACGTTTACCAGAGGAACACTTTATGTGCTACCAAACGTCACAACATAACTGGGTGATTATAAAGGTGCTCTACAGGTGTCTCCAAAGGTACTTTTTGGGTTGGCGTATTTCGAGATTAGGATTTGTCACTCCGATTGTCGGAGAGGTATCTCTGGGCCCACTCGGTAATGCACATCACTATAAGCCTTGCAAGCATTGCAACTAATGAGCTAGTTGCAGAATGATGTATTACGGAACGAGTAAAGAGACTTGCCGGTAACGAGATTGAACTAGGTATTGAGATACCGACGATCGAATCTCGGGCAAGTAACATACCGATGACAAAGGGAACAACGTATGTTGTTATGCGGTTTGACCGATAAAGATCTTCGTAGAATATGTGGGAACCAATATGAGCATCCAGGTTCCGCTATTGGTTATTGACCGGAGAGGTGTCTCGGTCATGTCTACATAGTTCTCGAACCCGTAGGGTCCGCACGCTTAACGTTACGGTGACAGTTATATTATGAGTTTATATGTTTTGATGTACCGAAGGTTGTTCAGAGTCCCGGATGTGATCACGGACATGACGAGGAGTCTCGAAATGGTCGAGACATAAAGATTGATATATTGGACGACTATATTCGGACACCGGAAGTGTTCCGGGTGATTTCGGAGAAAACCGGAGTGCCGGAGGGTTACCGGAACCCCCCGGGAGAAGTAATGGGCCTTATGGTCCTTAGTGGAGAGAGAGAGGGGCAGCCAGGAGGGGCCGCGCGCCCCCTCCCCCTCTGGTGCGAATTGGACTAGGAGAGGGGGGGCGGCGCCCCCCTTTCCTTCTCCCTCTCCCCCTTCCTTTCCCCCTCCTAGTAGGAGTAGGAAAGAGGGGAGTCCTACTCCTACTAGGAGGAGGACTCCTCCTCCTGGCGCGCCAACAAGGGCCGGCCGGCCTCCCCCTTGCTCCTTTATATACGGGGGCAGGGGGGCACCCCAGAAAAAACAACAATTGATCTATTGATCTCTTGGCCGTGTGCGGTGCCCCCCTCCACCATAGTACACCTCGATAATATCGTAGCGGTATTTAGGCGAAGCCCTGCGTCGGTAGAACATCATCATCGTCACCACGCCGTCGTGCTGACGAAACTCTCCCTCAACACTCGGCTGGATCGGAGTTCGAGGGACGTCATCGAGCTGAACGTGTGCTGAACGTTCGGTACTTGATCGGTCGGATCGTGAAGACGTACGACTACATCAACCGCGTTGTGTTAACGCTTCCGCTATCGGTCTACGAGGGTACGTGGACAACACTCTCCCCTCTCGTTGCTATGCATCACCATGATCTTGCGTGTTCGTAGGATTTTTTTTGAAATTACTACGTTCCCCAACATGCATGGTGGGCACAACTTAGCAGTAGCGCTTGTCGATGAACCAGCGCTACTGCTAATGCTACCTTATCCTCTTCCCCCGCCGTCCCGATCACTCTCGCTCTCACACTCTCATCGTCCAACCACTGCTTCCGCCGCCCGCTGCCGTCGTCGTGCCGCCGCCGTCGCCCATTGCCATCGTCGCCGCCTCCTTCCTCGTCGGTAAGCCGCCTCCCTCCTCCCCTCATTCCCTCCTCCTACTCTCTCCTTTCTCCTCCTCTCTCCTCCCGCCTCTCCCTCCTCGGCCGACTGCCCTCCTCCTCTCTCTCCTCCCTCCCTCCCTCCTCCTCCGGGCACCATCCTTCCTCCTCTCTCTCTCCTCCCTCCCTCCCTCCTCCCTCCTATCTCCCTCCTCCCCCTGTTCTTGTAGATTGTAGGTTTTTTTAATATTTTCAAATAGAATAGAATGTAGACAGATGGATGGATGGATGGACAGATGTTAGGGCTAGAACTAGGGTAATTTTAGTAAATGTATAGGTCTTTTCAATTTTTAGGGTTAGAACAAGGTATTTTTAGTAAATGTTAGGGCTAGAACTAGGATGTTTTTTAGTAAGTGTTTAATAGAAATAGTTTATTTAGGAAGTGGTTAATAGAACTAGTTTATTTATAGTAACTGGTTAATAGAACTAGTTTATTTATAGTAAGTGGTTAATAAAACTAGTTTATTTATAGTAAGTGCTTAATAGACTAGTGAATAGGTTTCTTGAATATAAAAAAGTTTTAGTAATAGAAAATGTTAGTAATATAATTTTTTAGGTATAGAAAATTTTCAATTATAGAAATCTATTGGAATGCTATATGAGAAAATTTTAGGTATCAAATTTAGTAATGAAAAATTTTAGTAAGAAAATTTAGGTATAGAAATTTTTTGTAATTTTGTTTTTCAATATAGAAATGTATTGGAAAATTTAATTATTTTTATGTCATTATCACTTTGTCATCAAAGAATGTTATATGAGATTTGATGATCTAAAATTTTACTCGGTGGAATATGCAGGCTTTGTAGAGTCGTGTCTCCTTGGAGTGATCGTCATCCAAGCTACCTCTACTTCCTCTACACCCGAGTCGGTGAGCTAAAAGTCCACCTCCTCCTTCTCTATTCCTCGGTGTTGAATAGAGTAGAACTAGGGTATTTAGTTATGCTTCTTAACCAAATGAAATGTTCGGGTTATAAGATATATTGAAATTTTTGTCAATGTTGAACCATTGAAATGCATCGTTCTATGTGTATGGACATCTTTGTATCGCAGGGAGAATCCGAGTGACCTATGTTTTGCCGGAGTGTTGACTCATTTCCGTTCCGTCAAATTTCAGGCGCTCGATATGTCCTATTTTAGCAAAGGTCGTGCTGGATTTTTCCGTCAATTTAATACATGACTTGTGCTAGAATATGTAGGAAATATCGAGTGCCCGAATTTGCTAGAAACAGAATTAAACGACATTTTGAGTTGACTTTAAGTCTGTCGGGGCTCCATACATGACAGTCAAAAAAACAGTGAGGGAGAGTCTTCACCATATATGAGAAAAGAAGAATGCAGACTGTTGTCGTGGGGGTCGCTTCTCCTTCTTCTCTTTGTGCTAGACCTTTGTTATGCACTAGGGGAAGAAGGAGTAGCGACCATCATCGACGGTCGAAAAATCGGTGAGGGAGTGTCCACCATATATGAGAGAAGAAGAATGCCGACTGCTGTCGTGGGGGTCACTTCTCCTTCTTTTCCTTGTGCTAGATATTTGTAATGCACTAGGGAAAGGAGGAGTAGCGACCATCACCGACGGTCTCAATATCAGAGAGGGAGTGCCCACCATATAAGTGAGAACATAGTTTAGGAAGGAAGACTCGACAGACCTAAAATCAACCCGTTGCATATTGAGTAATAGTGATCTGTGTGTTGAGTTTCCTAGTAGTTGCCTTCGATCGATTTTCAATTAATGTTTCAACTATGAACATATAAAATGTCTGACGATGAAAGCGAATTCGTTATGTGCAAATACTGCAAAGCCGAGCGTGGCCTGTGCGACAGGCCTCACCTAGTTGGTGGTAGGCGCTTCAGCATCATGCTGGATGAGAACTTTGAATTAGATACAGTAAGTCACAACGACACGTCTTTTTTCGTAATGAAGCATGACTTTTGCTTCTTTTTCTTCAACTTATAATTTTAATTTTTTACAATTCCACTAGCGTATCCCCTGCCATGCAAGATTTTATGTCTTGGATAAGATCGATTTCAGTACTATGGAAAGTATCGAGGTAAAGAAAGTTCACTTGAGGACCGAGCATGATTATACTTTTGCCGTAAAATTATACAATGCAGACACCTACTCCTATTTTCAATGAAAAAATTGGAGAGCACCATGCAAGGCTTATGCATTTGAGCCTAATATGCTTACCACCCTTGATATTCGTCCGGAAGATGAAATTGAAGGTAATATCGACATCTGGGTCGATGTGCGGACGCCTCTAGTTCTACCATTATGTGAGTTTCTCAACCATATTTATTAAATAATTTATATTTTTTATTTCAAAATAGTTGACAATTAAATTTTATTGACAGCTTATTTCCATTCAAGAAAACATGTCCCGTGCTTGGTAGACACCACCTACTACTGTCCCGGGGCTGAACTAAACTGCGAGGAGATAAGTCATTATGTTTCATGGCTTGAGGATCTTGATACTGTCAAGACAGATTATTTTCCTGGACTTCGAAATATTAGTACTCAAAACGTGCGATCACTAGTGTGCGTATTGAACTACGGTCACATCTATTTAGGAAAGATGGTAAGATTTTTACTATTTGTCCTCAGTGCATCTTTTGCATACATTATTTTTAAGCTAAACTTCATTGCTAAGTATGTTACTACGATGTTCTTCAACAGGGACTCCCGATGAATGTTGTGCCTCGTTGGATCGAGCCTAAAGGTCGCATGACAATGGTTAGATTATGGCCAAGACATCCTACATTGCACATGAGTGCATTCATGATTTCTCGAAGCGAGCAAGTCTTAATAGTCAAAGACTGGAGCAAAATTGTGAAGGATCGCAGCAGAGAAGTACTAGGGGGCAGCAATCAGAAGCGCAACCCACAATTAGTAGACAGGTTCATCTGCATTCTCCAATATGATGAAGCAGGAGTGCTACACATGTTTTATGCTATTTTACCAGAGAGAGAGCAGCAGGAGTTATTAGCTAGCTAGAATGAGTTTGAAGATGATGATGTGCTACACTATGACTATGATGATTAAATAGCTAGTGTTGGTGGTAATGACTATGATGATTATTATTAGCTAGTGTTGGTGGTGATTAGATAGCACACTATTACTATGATGATTAAATAGTGTTGGTGGTAATGACTATGATGATTATTAGCTAGTGTTGTTGGTGATGATATGATGCAAGAGTTTTTATATTAATATGACGATGATGTTGATCATGATAGAATGTGGATTAGGTTCAAGTGGAGGCAACATGTGGTGCACATCGAAAGTACTACTTTCGACATGCACCACATGTGGCCTCCACTTGAACCTAATCCACATTCATTTCACCCACTGTTATATATACTAACTAATCATGGTCATAAAATCATATGATGAAAGTACTGTATATAAAACCTATACGAATACAGCGAAAATAAGCTATATTTTCAAAAATACAGGAAAAATAAGCAGTAGTGCTTTTCAAAAGAAACGATGCTGCTACTTAACATTGTCAGTAGCGCTTTTGCCTACCAAGCGCTACTGCTAACTAGATATAGCGCTACTGCTACCAGTTAGCTGTAGCGCCTTACTCGTAATGCTTGTACAAGCGCTACTAGTAACTATAAAACCAGCGCTACTACTAGGGTTTTCCCTAGTAGTGTCTTAAGTATGAACAATGCTATATTATTTTAATTTTATTTAAATCGTGTCTTTTTATTTGCCAATCTAGAATGGAATAAATTGACAGTACACTGGCCATTGATACTTATGTGTTCTTTAGCAATTTCTAATCCAGTGGTGTGGTGAAGTTCGTCACTCCTGCACAATGTCATTTCCTGCCATGTCTTAACTACGAACAATGCAATATTATGTTAATGCTATTTAAACTGTATCTCTTTATTTTCTAATAAGAAATGAGATGAACTGACAGCATTGATGCTTATACGTGCAAAACTTGCTATCTGTCTGCTTGTTTCTCTTTTCAGAGTGATATTTTTGACATCAGGAAGAACTAACACAGTGATAGTGAGACGAACCCATTGCTTTTCGCTCTAACATACATTGCAGGGAAGAAGGCAACACATCTTGGAGATAGTGATACAACCTGAAAGTCATGTCTTGACGTAGTGTTGAAGTTACTCGCTAATAGCAGTGACACAAGCTCGATGAAGTCGTCACCTGAATCTGTTCGACTTCTTCAGCCTAAAATTCAAGCAGAAAGGCGTGGTTCAGCTCAACTCCTACTAGTACTCCAATCTCAATGGAAGATCGACGAAAAGTTCAGTGCGTCCATTGAAGCTATGCAACTAGAATTGGAGGATATAAGCGTCAAACAAACGTAATCTCATCAGCTTGCTCAGCTACTTACATTGCAGCTCTTGGGCAGGGCTAACATGTTTTGAACTGTGTTGAAGTGCTTCCGGTTCCGTATATTATTTTTTCACCGTGTTTATTTGCACTTGTGGCGACCTTTGATGTCTAGTGTATGTAATATGATGTCTGGTTGCGCTTTATTATCACTGATGGCGATCTTTGATGCCCAGTGGATGTAATATACCGTAATTTCTATATTGTATAGTCTATGTTTATTCTTTGTCACTATGCTGTAATTTATTTACAGTATATGCTCATCGCTCTCTGAAAAGGCCGTAAGCTTCAACGGAGATCAATGGGCCAAAATGTTATCGTTCTGTCAGTGGTATATAAAAAAATTACACTATACAAACGGGTCGGCGTGCAACTCGCTATATATGGGCCGAAACATGGGCCCAGAATATATTTCGGCCCAAGTAGTTTTGGTCTTTTAACAGGCCGAGTAAACCGCGGGCAAGGTTGGGCCAGAAAATACCATCAGTGCTTAACAAGCTGAAAAGTAGATTGGGGCTGAATTGTGCCAGACAATTCACGGACCGACAGCAGGCTGAAATATACATCGGCCCATGATTGGCCCAATTATATGATAGGTCGTTAACATGCCAAAATTTATCTCGGGCCATGGTTGGACCAAGCACAACAGGCCAGATGCAAAACGAGCCATAATTAGGCCCAATCTTTCCCTAATCTCTCCCTAATAATAATAATAATAATAATAATAATAATAATAATAATAATAATAATAATAATAAAGCACGGATTGACTTTGTCGGGTTCACCGTCACAATACGCTTTCTTTCTATGAATTTACGCTTTCAGTTTGAATTAAAAACATATACGTGAGGTGGTACTAATACATGAGGTGGTTCTAATAATAATAATAAGTGTCACAGAAAGATGACGATTCGATCGATTGGGCCACCAGGATTGTATTGGGCCTCGAAGGAGAGAGCACGGGCATGACTCCTCCTGAAAGCATAGGGCCTCCACCAGGTTACATATTACGAGCAAACAAAGACATCACGCACACAATCCCTTCGTCCTCCACACGCACGAAGCCGCCGCCGCCGCCGCTTCTCACCTCGATGCTAGATCGGGATCAAATTCGTTGCTCAAATCGTGAGATTGTAGGAAGAATCACAACACGGCAGATGTGAAGGGATCAATATCGTCGCCGCCGTTGCCTTTGCTCTGGATGGAGAGGATGGATACCTGTCGTGGTGTTCTCACGGGGGGGGGGTGAGTCGACAGATGCCACAAGGGCTTTGTGTGAGGGTAAGACTGCTGCTGATAGGACCGGGAGCGGGTATGCGAGTAGCACGCGCTAGTTTACCCAGGTTCGGGGCTCTCCGGAGAGATAATACCCCTACTCCTGCATGTCTGAGTATATATGTCTGGGGTGTACATCGGGCAGTACAAAGTGCTCCTAGAGCTGTATCTGGGGGCAGTGCCATGGGCATCTGGCTCCATATATGCATGCACAAAGCATGCTTTAGTGGCCGGCCATGAGCATGGCCGCATGTGTGGGCTTGGGCAAGCTTGCCCGTGGGGATGGATGGATGGATGGCTAGCTAGCTCTCTTGCTAGCTAGCTTGCTTGTGTGTACGTGAGTCCATCCCCTGGATGGATGGATGTGTGTCTCCTTTTATAGTGTGAGGTAGCTTTGTATCTAAGCTATGTGGAGGTATGGGAGCAAGGCATGGTGCATGTCATGCTTGTCCCCTAGGTCACTTCATGAAATAGTGCCAGGGGACAAGTGACACTATACATGACGGTGTCGTGGTACGGTTGTCTTGTCCGCGGTATGGCCGTCTCGTCGGGGTCTTGTCGATGCCGGGTCGGACTGCAGTCGGCAGCCGGCTAGTCGGCGCAGTCGGTCAGCTGGCAGCCGGCCGGGCAGCCGGCCGGGTGGAGCAGTCGGACGGGGAGCCGGCAGGAGCGGCCGGGCAGTCGGACTGAGGGGCTTTGCTAGCCCTGATGTCTTGAAATATTGTCTTGCCGTCTTCGGGATACCCGTGTCCAATTACTCCGACAATACCTCCGCTGGAAGAAATCAGTGCTGCTCCGCCTCCACGTCCTCAGCGTTGGCGCACGTACTGATCACCGCGCGCCGCCGGCAAGCCTGTTGCCGTCGACTAGCATCTCGTCGTGTGTGCGTCCGTAGCCGGCGAAATTGATCCGCTCAACTTATATGTTCTAATCAAGGCGCTAGCGTTGGCTAGCTAGCATTGGCCTTGTACGTGTATCTCGGCCTTGTACGTGTATCTCTCCAAAGAGAATCGTTCAAGTGTGGTGTTTGTACTCGGCGTCTCCGAAAGCAGTCGTCGAGCCGCATACCTGAGCCAGCATTCTACAAGAGCGTCTTGCAGCTTCTCCGGCTCAACTCCTCCGTCTGCGGCCTCGCCGCTGCCGACGACAAGGACCATCCTTGCCGAGTTCTCTTATGCAGGTGACGCAGTTAAAATGAACTCGTCGAGAACACACGTCTCAATCACAGTCACAAAAGGATTCGTGCCCAGCCTTGTGGTCGCAGTGGACGCAGATTTTGTCTTTCGATCAAATTCTGTTGTGTGATACAATAGCAGCAGGAGTAGAGCAGCAAAATTCATCAGATAAAAAAGCGGCAGAGGCTGAAGGACCGAGTGCTGTCGATGTAGCTTTACAACCATGCATGCATCCAAATCACCGTTGTTGTGACCTTGACCTGGGATTGCTCCAAGCTAATTGAACCAGCATGCCATGACCACTACCAAGCTTCAATTACGTGGACAGGTACCCTTATCTTTCTTTTCCATTGCCATATTTGTGTAGAATTACCAAGTGCAGTCTCGAGTCTTGACCATCGCAACCATGGGGGCTTGCCACGCATCTAAAAAAAAGATGCATCGTCGATTGGGTAGGAAATAATTCCCAGAATTGTGGGGTAATTATGGGGCTTCACATACATGCAAGGTAGAAAGAAAGTACCATCCATTGGGATTGGGCGCACAAGTAACAACAAAATAATGAAAGGAAGACATTGCACAATGATTGGAGAGGATGTTGCACAATGGTTTATAATGCATGGTAGAGGAGGACGTTGCCATCGGCATTAATATTCCTTACTAAATTTGTGTTAATTTTATTTTTCGTTGAAACATATGATGTAGTTTTGAATACTCATTAAATTTAATTACTTTTAATGTGCTTTATATTATCACAATGATGCTATGATGTCGGGTGGTAGGTGCGACATATGCCAACGGGTGGCTTATCATTGTGGGTGCCAATAAGACGTCGCCGGTGCCTGGAAACGGGATGAGGCGAAGACATGCACGCCGGCGGATCTTACCCAGGTTCGGGGCTCTCCGAGGAGATAACACCCCTAGTCCTGCTCTGCGGGGTCTCCGCATGATCACTAGATCAGGAAAAGTAGCTACAATCGCTCCTAGAGCTGTTGGGTTCAAGGGAGAAGAAAAACAAGGCTAGCTCTTGCTTCTCTCTCTCTATGGTGTGTGTGCTATGCTCAGAAGCCAACCCTTTGCATGGGTGCCCCGGGGGGTTTATATAGGCCTACCCCCCGAGGCCTACCCCCGGGGGTACAATTGTAATCCGGCTGGGCACTGCTCCCAGCCGTCAGTGTCTACGCCCGCCGGCTTCTCCGCCGGCTGTTGGGGCCCGCCGACTAGTGGGTCCCGCCGGCTGCCGGCCTCTTGGTCGTCAGGCCGGCCCCACCGCCTAGGATCTTGTCGGCGGCTGCTTACTGTAGCCTCGCCCCTGATGACGAGGGCTTCGTTGAGGTAATCGTGGCTACAGTGGGCCGCCTTGAGGGCTCTCACTGTAGCCTTACCTCGTCTTGTCTCCTTAATGTGGCACATGCTTCGAGGGAGGGGGTAGCCGACTTCTGGGGGCCGGCTACGCCCTTGGCCGACTGGGGGAGGCCGGGCCGCCTCGGCGCCTCTCTCTGGCTGAAGGGGCCCGCCGCCCGCGGGCCGTATCGGCGTCTGCCGTGGGTGACGTCGAGGCTAGCATGGCTACAGTGCCGAGCCGGACGGGGGATGGCCGTCCGTACGGCGTCATGTGGCCATGCCTGCCTCGGGCTTCGGGGGTAGTGGGCCGCACTGTGGCCACACCCGTCTTGTCACCGTTATGTGGCGTAGCTTTGGTGGTTGCGGTCTTGGCCGGCTTCTTGGAGTCGGCATTCTTCGGGGCCGGCTTCGGGGAAGTCGGCATCCTTTACGGCCGGTGGGGAGGTTGCTGAGGCTGGGCCGCCTTCCGTGAGTCGACTTCAGAGGTAGCCGGCCAGGGAAGGTGGTCCAATACTTGGAATGCTTGAAGGCCCAAAGGCCTGATAATTTTTTTTGGAAGAGCCAGGGGCAGTCGGTTAGGCTACCCGTGGCTATTTACTCCGACATATGAATAAAACAGAACTTTTTCCATAAGAAAATATTGTTAATCATATCAATTTACTCGAATCGTACCCCAAGTTCTATCTTTGTTCATAGGAACTAGATTTCTTTCCCAGACGTTGTCATGGGCATTAATATTAGAACTAAATTTGCAACAATTTTATTTCCATTGAAATGCTCGACGTAATTGTTATTACTTACTACATTTTATTATTTTTGATGTTCTTTATGTTGCCATGATGTTAAGAATAGATCAAAAGTTTTACGAAAAGAAAATGTTGTCATACTCTGAATCGCACCCATGTTCTAAGCTCCATGTCATGAACTCCTGATCCTCAAATTATACATTTTTTTATCATAAGCAACTTATCCCGTGATATAGTTCCTCGACCCGACCAGACATGGTTTATAAGAACAGAATTTTTTTCCCGTTGTAACGCACGGGCATTTGTGCTAGTAATTTTTTAATTAATAAATAAAGCACAGATTGACTCCATGGGTTCACCGTCACAATACGCTTTCTTGTCATGTCATAATACGCTTTTACGATTGATATGGACAAAATCGTAAAATAAACGAGGTGGTACTAATCTCCCAAGCACGCAATTAATCCAGATTTTCGTCGGTCGTCCGAGACGGGTCGTCCAACTTTTTCGTGGCTAAAATCTGAGAAAACGCTTCGATCACGGGATCCTTCGCTGCCTTCCCCCGTCGATCCGTACGGGTACGCGTACGGCGGCGGCGGCCAGTCTTATCCTTCACCTCCCCACGCCACCCCTACCATCATCGATCTGCAACCTCCTGCCCCGTTATGTCCTTCTCTGATTTAGATCGAAGTCATCAGAGTTCGTGTCCGGGCTATGTAGATCGAGATCAAGAAAGAGGGGGTTGAGGGCAATCCGGCGGCATCGCTGGCAATGGTGACTCCGAGCACTGTCAGGCGACGACGACGTCTCGAGCAGGAGCATGCCTGTGGCTCCGGGGAAGTGAAGAGGAGGAACAGGAGGCTCGCCGGGGCAGAGCTTGGCTGGCGGCGGCGGTGTTCGAGCAAGGGACGGAGGGGGAGGAGGCAAGCTCGAGTTGTGTACTCGTCCATGGCAGCACCCACACGAGGTCGCCCGGGGCTGGGAGGACCGGCATGGAAAGCGACAATGACGACAACAGCGCGGCAAGGTGGAGGAGTGGTGGCCGCGACAGCTATGCTCGCTCGAGGGAGGCAGAGAAGCGGACGGAGTTGTGATGAAGGGTTTGGGCCGGCCGGTTCTGGCGAGGAAGGGTGCGGGACGCCGCATGCGGACAAAACGGAGTGGCGCTCTATGAGGTCAGCCATGGGAGTTTGCCGGCGACGCTGTGCACAGGGGTGCAGCCGCCCGCGCTGGTGGCCACGGGCGCCACTCCAACGACCATAGGAGCAGCGCAGTTGCTGTGGTCTGTTCGACCTCCGACCTCGCCACCTCGGTTCTACATCGCCCAGCGGCCAGATTCAGCTGCGTACGAGTTGTGCGGGCACCTCCCCTTTGCTTCCTTCATCTCTATTTGGTCTGGGCATTGACGAAAGCACAGGCTGCTGAAGAGATAAGGTTGGTAGTGGATCCAAGTGAATTATTTTAGCTGGTCAGCTATAGTATACTACCAGTATCCATGTGCAGATATAAGTCAGATGGGTCCACGTGCTTGAGCTAAAGCCAGGATAGATCACCCATGAAATTCAGTGTTCTTTTTTTTATAGTTTATAATACAAACATCTAATATACATTTACTTTTAGGAACACAGATGAGATGAATAAGATGCATAGTAGTACTAAAGATGGAGTGATTGTCAACTCATGCCCCACATACTGCCTCTGTAATAATGTATAAGAGATTATTTTGTCTAAATCTAGACAAAACATTTTATATTTTGATGATGCAGTACTACATAAGGTCCAAAGTGCAAATGCAATATTTGTATAAGTGTATCTGTCACTCATCCTATTATATTCGCACATTTAGAATAAGTGCGTATATGATCTACCAACTACTATTTGCTTACGAATTTAGGACACGTAAGTTTTGTTTTTTATCGGCTTATATTTATACGGGTTCATGAAAGAAGAGTAAATACCCCCATGATGCTACTCTAAATTTTTGCCACATTTGTACAAAATCGTGGACCATAAAGATGGCAATAATTTTTCCGAGATCTTTCCTGTGCTTGATGGTCATGCTAGCAGGAGGAGGATGTGTGAGTTGGCTACCGCGGTAGCGGCAGAAGGGCGGGTGTTACGCCATCATCATGTGGAGTACATTTACAAAGGAAGGTCTTGAAGGCATTATTATCAGGGCTAGGGTGTGTGATATTCTCCGTTTTCAATACACGGGTCTTTTTTGTCAGCCTACTAATAAAGTAAGGTGCATTTCTCCGATTTTTTGATCTACTAACCCATATTAGTTTTTTTAACTATCTAAGGTGGTACTGATTTATTTACACACGCTCCTCCATATATCTATACAAAAATAATTATCCTTGGTAATGCACATATTCTTTTTGCTATGTATCATCATCTGGCCTCAGCCCACCAAACTCAGCCCAGGCAAAACCGGATCAACAAGGGTACCGAAGAGAAGGAAGCAAAGAAGAATTAACCCAGCGCAAAGGAAGCGAATGAAGCGAAGAAGCCCAAGCAACTGACCATGATTTACAAGTCATCGGGCTGACCTGCTTGCTCGACCGCGGCGGGCCATGCGGGGGGTGGGAGAGTAAAGGAAGGCACCAAGGGCGGCGGCGCTGGTGCTCCTCCGGCGACGCGCCGGACTCCCTCGAGACGAGCTAGCGGCTAGGAGCTCGGGCGCGACCGCGTCATTCCTGCCGGATAACACGAGGCGGCGGGCCATGCGGGGGGTGGGAGAGAAAAGGAAGGTACAGAGGGCGGCGGTGCTGGTGCTCCCTCTGGCGAGATGAGCTGGTGTCTGGGCACCCAGGCGCCAACGCGTCCTTCCCTGACGAAGGAACAGGAGGCGGCAAGCCATGCAGGAGAGAGGGAAGGCACCGGGGCGGCGCCGCTGGTGTTGCTTCTCCGGTGAGATGAGCTGGCGGCGGGGTTGGGGGTGCTCGGACGCACGAGCTCGGGCTCCCAGGTACATACCTTGCAGCGCCGAGGCTCGCAGGTACGCAATGCATCTCGCAGCACCGGCTCACATCGCTACGAGGGGATAAGCTTTGAAGTGGCAGCCGCTTGATAGGGCGATAGATAAATAGAACGTGGTTGCTCGCTTGAACTACACGTGACTGTACGTGGCGTCAACTGGACCCCACCGAGTGAGCATATATTTTTAAATTCTTTTATTTATCGTGGTTAGCTCTAGATTGTCTAATTTCGATCTCAAACATCTGCGTACACGTCTTTATATTGAGTCTCTATTTGTACATGCATGCAATCATGTTTCTTACTTTGTTTTTGAATTGTAGATGGAGAGAGGGTAAACAAAGAGAAAAGATAATCCGGTGTGGACTATATCCTACGTGAATGGCTTCTCAGACATACACGGACATCCTCATATTCTCCTTATATTTGATGTGGACATACCCATTTGCGACTGTCCGGTCATATGAGGACAAAGTGAGGATCCGGTTTGTTTTTTTCCTCTCTCTTTTCTCTGGACAGTGATCGGACTATACTTCCGGACAAATGGGGAAGATTTGGGTGGTATGACACCATTACTAGATAATGCCGAATATGTCATGGCTTATTGAATTAGATATGTATGGTATTTATTTTCTCCTGTTGCAACGCACGGGCATTTGTGCTAGTATTATATCAAGGGCCTTTAACAGGTTTGGCTGAAATTTATCTACGAAGACCACAGGCCATTAAGAGGCCAAAATTTATCTCGGGTCTTGGTTGGCCCAATCATACAATGGGCTATAATGAGGCCAGATGCAAAAATGGGCCATAATTAGGCCCAGTTATATCACAGGCCTTTAAGGGGCCTGTTAGGGCATATTTCTCCCTAAGTGGCTCTGGTCATTGATGACAACATGTTTGCGGACTAATCGTGTACATTGAGCTCTTCAGACTATCAGGCATATGGCACAAGTCGATTCGTGCCCGTCGGAGTTTCAAGAGAAGACGATTTTCTTGCCCACGTTTCTTTTCCGGTGGACTTGAGTCGTAGGGAAAACCATACTATCAAGAGGGGGTCCACATCGGAAAGGTTTGGGTGGAATCAACACGTACACTCTTCTTGCACCCATCGTCCCCTTCCGTTTCCTTGGAGTTGTCCCCCGTTTGCATCGGAATAAGGGACAAGAGCCACAAGCAGTAGTACCCCTGTAACCACCGTTCTCACTACCGCTCATGGCTGGGACCTTGATTTTTCGAGTCGAGTTCTACGGTGGCGACTCCGGATTACTACCGTGCTACTCGTTTGTCCCCGGAAAATGGGTGGTTGTAGCAGTGGTTAGTACCACCTATAGGCGGTAGTACCTCTCCAACTACTGTGGGTACCACCGCTCGTTCCTCTGTTTTCTCCCTTGTTCTTCATTTCTCATGTGCATCCTATAAGGAGCGGTAGTACCGCTCGTCTACGGGCTGTGAGATGCATAACGGTTGGATTTGTCCCCCACACCATAAAAGGGGGTCTTCTTCCCCAAGAAGATCCACCGCTTCCTACCCTAACTCCATTGTTGCTCCAAAGCTCATTTTCGTCCAATCTCTCTCTCTAGCCAATCAAACTTGTTTATTTTCTTGGGATTGGTTGAGAAGGCCCGGATCTACACTTCCACCAAGAGAACTTTAATTCCCCCCACTAATCCTTTGTGGATCTTGTTAGTCTTGGGTATTTGAGCACCCTAGACGGTTGAGGTCACCTCGGAGCCACATTCCATTGTGGTGAAGCTCCGTTGTGCTGTTGGGAGCCTCCAATCAAGTTGTGGAGATTGCCCCAACCTTGTTTGTAAAGGTTCGGGCGCCGCCTTCAAGGGCACCACTAGTGGAATCACAGCATCTCGCATTGTGTGAGGGCGTAAGGAGAATACGGTGGCCCTAGTGGCTTTTTGGGGAGCATTGTGCCTCCACACCGGTCCAACGGAGACATACTTCCCTTCGAAGGGAAGGAACTTCGGTAACACATCCTCGTCTGCACCGGCTCCACTTGTGGTTATCTATTTCCTTTACTTGGTGCAAGCTATTGTTGTGTTGTATCCTTTGCTTGTGCTTGTTGTTGTTGTTAGCATCATATATGTTGCTCACCTAGTTGCACATCTAGACAACCTATTTGTTGCTAACCTAATTCGCGAAGAAAAGCTAAAAATTGTTAGTTGCCTATTCAACCCCCCCTCTAGTCATCCATATCGATCCTTTCAATTGGTATCAGATCCTTGTCTCTTTTTTAAGCGTTTCGCCACCCGAAGAATATGGTTGACACCGGGGAGGAAGTGCTCGAGGCCGTTGAGTTGACTTCGATCACACGAGATGACATAAATGAAGCTATGGCTTCACTTAAGACATCAATGACAACTGGAGTCAAGTCTATTCTTAAAGAATTGCTTGAGGGGATGAAATCCACTCCCGATCCTTTGCTTGTGGTTAATTCCACGACATCAGAGTCGGAGGCCAATTCCGGCAAGGAAGCGGCTACAGGTACTCAAACTTCCACCCCTCATGATAAGAATGGGACGGGAACCTTTGCCTCAGTTCCTCCTCCCCTGGTCTATGGAGGACCGGTCCCTACACCGCGCGTCAATAATTTTGGCCCTCCTCCTAAGCTTGTTAAGGGCGATTTTGCTAATTGGGTTTTTCGCATCAAGTCTCATTTGAATCACAACTCAACAAATCTTTGGAGAGTCATTGAGCAAGGCTTCTACCCGCATGATCCAAACAACCTGACCCCAAGTGAAGAAGTGGACAATCAATACAATCACTCTGCTTTGTTCATCCTTCAAGATGCGGTTCCTCCCGAATATCTATCTCACTTACGTCCCTTCACTCGAGTAAAGGACTATTGGGATCACATCGTGTCTTCGTACAAGGGAAGCTCAAGCATCCAACGGTCAAACTTTGAAGTGGTCCTTGATGAGGCCGATGAATTCGTGATGCTAGAAGATGAGGATCCGCATGATCTCTACCGGAGGGTGACAACTCTTACGGTTGCTCTCCAAGACCATGGGAGCAAGGATACAGATGACAATTGGATCAAGCGCAAGTTTCTCAAGGCCATCATGCCTTTCAACAAGGCCATGTCTTCCGTGATCCGTCAAAGGCCGGATTTTCACACTTTAACCTCAAGTGAAGTGTTGGATGAGTTTATTGCCATGAACATCATGAACAAGACTGCCGACAATGCTCTTGCTCGTGTCCGATCAAAGAAAAGCTCATCAACCCTTGCTTTGAAGGCCAAGGCCATTCCAGAAGAAGAGGAGGAGGAAGAAGAGGAGAGTTGCCCCGAAGACACTAAATATGCTTACCATGAGCACATGGCTCTTGCATCAAGGCAATTTTGGAGCAACAAGAGGAACTCAAGGCCCAACTTCACCAACAAAAACTCAAGTGGGTCAAAGAACTGTTGGGGAACACAGTAATTTCAAAAAAAAATCCTACGCACATGCAAGATCCATCTAGGTGATGCATAGCAACGAGAGGGGAGAGTGTTGTCCACGTACCCTCGTAGACCGTAAGCGGAAGCGTTATGACAACGCGGTTGATGTAGTCGTTACGGCACCTCCGCGATCTGCACATGTTCAGCTCGGTGACGTCCCGTGAACTCTAGATCCAGCTGAGGTCGAGGGAGAGTTTCGTCATCACGACGGCGTGGTGACGGTGATGATGAAGCTACCGGCGCAGGGCTTTGCCTAAGCATTGCAACGATATGACCGAGGTGGAAATCTGTGGAGGGGGGCATCGCACACGGCTAAACAATCAAGTTGTGTGTCTATGGGGTTCCCCCCTCCTCCGTATATAAAGGAGGGGAGGAGGGGGCCGGCCGTCCCTCATGGTGCGCCCCAAGGGGGGATTCCTACTCCTACTAGGAGTAGGTTTCCCCCCTTTCCTAGTCCTAACAGGAGGGGGAAGGAAGGGGAAGAGGAGACGAAGGAAAGGGTGAGGGAGTCCTGTACTAAGGGGTCCTCGGGCGTCCGGCCTGTTGGACATGGGCCGGATTGATGGGTTGTGAAGATACAAGACCGAAGACTCTCTCCCGTGTCCAGATGGGACTCTCCTTGGCGTGGAAGGCAAGCTTGGTGCCCTGATATGAAGATTCCTTTCTCTGTAACCGACTTTTTACAACCTTGGCATGGAAGGCAAGCTTGGCGCCTAATATGAAGATTCCTTTCTCTGTAACCGACTTTGTACAACCCTAGTCCCCTCCGGTGTCTATATAAACAGGAGGGCTTAGTCCGTAGAGGCAACAATAATCATAGTCATATAGGCTAGACTTCTAGGGTTTTAGCCATTATGATCTCATGGTAGATCAACTCTTGTAATACTCATATTCATCAAGATCAATCAAGCAGGAAGTAGGGTAATACCTCCATAGAGAGGGCCCGAACCTGGGTAAACATTGTGTCCCCTGTCTCCTGTTACCATCGACCTTAGACGCACAGTTCGGGACCCCCTACCCAAGATCCGCAGGTTTTGACAACGATATTGGTGCTTTTATTGAGAGTTCCACTGTGCCGTCCTCAAAAGGTTTGATGGGCCCTTCAATCATCTACAACAATGCATTCCAAGGAGAAGTCTTCCTCCCCGGACAGATCTTTGTGTTCGGCGGCTTCGCACTGTGGGCCAACTCGCTTGGCCATCTGGAGCAGATCGATAGCTACGCCCCCGGCCGTCAGGTCAGATTCGGGAGCTTGAACTACGTCGCGGATATCCGTGGAGACTTGGTCTTTGATGGATTCGAGACCACGGCAGCCGCTCCCCGTCACCACGATGAACATGACTTAAATCTGTCATCAGACCATAGCCAAGAGATAGCACCTGTAACTGCTCTAGCCTTAGATCCGGAGCAGATCGCGCCATCCGAAGACGGGAAGATCAACCCCGCCACGGATGCCGCAGTCCCAGCGGCATCAGAGCCGCACACAGACCCAACCTCGAGTGGAATCTATGTCACCGGAGCTTCGGACTCGTTTCTGGCTACAGGTTCCGAACCATGTGCGTCCACGAGCGTCGAGCTTGATCAGTCATCGATCGTTGAATTCAGCTCCGCGGACATTTTTCGGCACTCGCCTTTGGGCGACGTGCTAAACTCGTTAAAAGCACTATCCTTAGCAGGGGGCTCGCAGCCGAATTATATCTGTCGGATCTCGGGTTCCGGCAAAACCCTCAAGGTTCGAACACTGGGGTGCGCACGAAGATCTCCCCCTACCGATCCATGCCCTAACCTCACTACGATCTCAAAGGCTAGCTTGACGAACTCGCAACACAAGGGACACAAGATTTATACTGGTTCGGGCCACCGTTGTGGTGTAATACCCTACTCCAGTGTGGTGGTGGTGGATTGCCTCTTGGGCTGAGGATGAACAGTACAAGGGAAGAATAGCCTCCTGAGGTGAGGTGTTCTTGTGCTTGGCTAACTTGTGTGGGTGAGGATTACTCAAGATGAGATGAGATGCCTCTGGATGAGTTGCCTCCTACGGTGGTGGCTAGTCCTATTTATAGGAGCCCTGGTCCTCTCCCCAAATATTGAGTGGGAAGGGAGCAAACAACGGCCAATTTGAAAGGGGACAGCTAGTACAAGCTATCCTGACAAAAGCAGTCTTCGCCTGCAAAAGGCTCTGGTGGTGACGCCGCCTTGGGCTCCATGGTGACCTCCGTCCTACCGTCCTGCTGGTCTTGGTCTCGTAGCACCGATATGGAAACCTTTGCTTGACACCTCGGTACTCCTCGCCCACGCTTGCCTCCTTAGCACCAAAGAGGAAACAAGGACATTGTGCGCGCTGGCGCCCGCCTGGCCTTGGTCGTCATGGCTCACGTCACGAGAACCTCGCGAGGTTTGCTTTGCCTTGATCTCTCCGCCCCTCGCGAGCCAACCTAGTGAGGCCGCTTCCGAGGAGGTCTTGCGTCGTCCGCCTCGCGAGGCTTGGCCCCTCGCGAGGGTCTTGAATGCTTGTTGGTGAAGATGGGCCGTACGGGCCCGCTCGCAAAGCCACGCCGTGGGCCGCAGGCAGGCAAGTCTGGGAACCCCCATTCCCAGAACGCCGACAGTAGCCCCCTGGCCCAAGGCGCGCTCGGGCTTGGCTTCGAGGTGAAGCCAAAGGGCAAGGGCGGAGCGCCGCGGGCCCTAATAGCCTCTGGCCTTGGTCGACGCGTGGTGGTTGATTGGACGTGGGCGTCTCCGCTTCCCCACGATGCCTCGGCAGCTGCCCGACTTGACGAGTCACTGCTGCATGCAAGGAAAAACCATCATTACCTGTGATCGTGGGGGGCGCTGGTCGGCCTTTTCCTGCTATAAATGGGGAGGGGGCAGAGCCCCCGTCGCCCATCTCTTCCCATTCCGCTTGCTTATTCCTCGCTCCATTGCCGCCACCGATGGCGCCCATCTGAAGGTTTTCTGCGGTGGAGAAAGGAAAGACTCCCCTCGACAGGCCGGTGCCGCTCCCGCCGAAGAAGAGGCCGGTCCACCGCCGTGACGCGGCAGCGATGCAGGTGGTGAAGAGGCCTTGGTGCAATCAGACTCCTCCTAGGTATCCGTTACCCCTGTATGCCCAAGCTGAGGGCTCAGGAGGAAGAGGCAACGAGCGTCGGCGCACGCGCCGTGGCCATGGTCGCCGTGCCGTGGTGGCGCGCGTTGCCGCCCCTGGAGTCCACGCCACGGACTCCTCACGCGAGCTCGTTCTGTGGGTGGCGATGCCCCCGAGCACTTGGATCTGCTTCCCTTCCTTCTTCTCAGCCGAGATGCCGCCGAGGGGACCCCTCGAGCTTTGGCTGCAGCACACCGACTACGACACGCCGGCGACTGGGGTGGAGGTTGAGGTCGTCTCTTCGGGGAAGATCTTCATGACCAGAGGCTGGGGCGAGGTTGCTCGGTTGTGCCGTGCGGAGGGCGCCCTCGCGATCCATTTTGAGTTCGATGGCGCCTCCACGCTCTTCTTCAAGGTCTTTGACGCAGAAGGCCGCCGCCTGGAGTGTTGCTCCGGGAGGGGTCATCAGGTTGACGCCGCAGCAGGCGCAGGGCCTGCTGTCCGCGTCGCTAGCGGCTCCTCTGGAAGCCTGAGCGACACTTGTGAGTCCAGCGATTCTCTCGAGCTCTACGACACCCCGGAGACGAGCGACGACAGCTACATGCCCCCAAGCTCTCGCCGAGCCCGGAGCAGGGCTGCGGCGTCTGGCCGCCGCCGCCGCTGATCTGGATGAGGTTGGCGCCGGCCTCTGGCAGCCAGCTGTTGATGATGGCCTCGGCCACAGGGGCGCGTGTAGATAGGATTCCCGAAGTTCTTGTCTTTTGTTCCCTGCAAGGAATCAAGAAGTACCTCATGGGGGCGTGTAAAGGGTTTGTAATGCCTTGTCAATATTGTCCTTATTACGAACTTGCACGAGTGCGAGTCCTGCTTCAGCTCGGTCTCCCCTTTCCGACCTCGCGATGACTTGGTGCTCTACGCTGACAGGTCCCGGTCCCCAGGTAGGCTGCATCCGTCGCTGGTATGCCAGGTCGCGTGCCGTTGTCAAGGCCAGGAGGTGAGGTCCAGTAAGAGCTCCTGAGACGCGATGCTTAGGAGGTCCCCTTTAGCGCTCAAGCAGCCGTCGAGAGGTAAGAAAGGGGGGGGGGACGTTGCCGCAGCAGGGCTGCGGCTAGTGTGGTTCTTAGTCTCAGTGGTTTAGCCAACCCGGGCACGAGACTTATCTTGACAGTCCGGAGTCGATTCCTCGTGATGCACCAAATTCGTGCGTAGGTGTCCGTAGCATAGCCAGGCCAGGCCCATACGAGCCTCCCCTCTTCTCCACGCTCTCCTTCGTGCCCTACGTCCTCAGGTCCCGGCCCTCGAGCGAGCTCAGCCGCCACTGGTATGCCAGGTCACGTGTCGTGGTCAAGGCCAGGGGGTGAGGGCTGGAGAGCCAGTAAGAGCTCCTGAGTCGCGATGCTCAGGAGCCCCCCTTTTAACGCGCAAGCGGATTGCATGGGAGAAGAGGGAGCTCGCGGTGCCGCCTGCCGTCATCCTCAGGAGATTCCTGCAAGCCAGCACAAGGAGAGACACAGTTTGCCATTATGGTTGCCGGTCTGCCGCCGGTTGCTCCGCGAGGAGATGAAGGCACTGCGGGCCTGGTGAGGTGACGTGCGCGGGGCGTGCCGCGAGCCAGAGCTCGATCGCTCAGGTTTGTCGACGTCGCAGGGACGTACCCTAGCACAAGCGTCATGCCAGCGTGAGTAGCCCCCGTGGCGGGTGAGAATCAAGCAGGTGATAGTCATAGGTAGATTATGCATGGAAAGCAAACTAGCTCAAGTAAATGCAGGGAAGATACATGCCACTGGGTCTGGCCCGAGCGGCTTGGGGATGATGCAGCCCGAGGGGTGCCCCCAACAATGTAGGCTAAAGACATAAAAGGGATGCATGCCACAGGGACGGACCCACGCGGCCTGGGAATGATGCAGCCCTGAGGGTGCTCCCAGCTAAATAAACTTGGAA
Organism: Triticum aestivum; assembly: GCF_018294505.1. Lineage (NCBI taxonomy): Eukaryota > Viridiplantae > Streptophyta > Magnoliopsida > Poales > Poaceae > Triticum > Triticum aestivum. Next base: position 130,422,246 of record NC_057814.1, on the reverse strand, counting down.
AATGTCACCTGGTTCTGTTGATGAAGGGGTGTTGGGGCAGCTGAAGGTACGCGGCGAAGGGGTTGCTCCTCACGAGCCACCGGGACCCTGAGCCTTGGGAGGCTCTGGGGGTCCAGGCGGTTCCTTGAGGACCGTCTCCATCTCCGTCAGGACGGCGTGGTGCTTGGCCTCCTGAGTCGCCAGGACTTGCCGCAAGTTGCGATGATAAGCGGATGCCACACTCGGTAAGCCGAATGGCATGCAAACATAGCTATGCGGTGGGCCCTTGCAGCGTCCCACGCGCGAAGGCCAGAAGGGCTCCTGAGATGCGGCCCTGTTGAGCCCCGGGATGTCGATGCAGACGTGCAGCCCAGCATCGTCGCCTGGATGGGAGGCTACGCCAGGTGAGCGGCGATTCCCGCGCATGGCCCTCGCATCTTGCAGCTCCTGAGTGGTCTTGGTAATGAACTCCTGAGCGCTGGGCGCTCCTCGTCTTGTGTCCTCCTGAGGGAAACGTGCCACGAAGCATGCCTCCAGATGGTGCTCGAGCGCCTCCCTCGTGATGTTGGCAAGGTCTGAGGCCCTCCAGAAGAGAGCCCCCGAGCCCTGCCCGAGAAGGGCGCCGGGCGTGGTTTCCTATGCGATGGAGGGAGGCGCCCCAGGTGCGGGCGCCAATCCAGTCATGGCGCCGCATGCCTGAGGCCCTGCGCGGAGCAACCGCTTCTTCTTCTTGGGGGTGGCCTCAGGAGGGCACTCGCCCTTGCTGTCGGGGTCGTCGATTGCTGCAGCTTGGAAGGCATGCTCGAGGGAGCACACCGCATCTCTTTCTTCGCATGGGACTATGATGATCCCGCCACCTCGTGGCATCTTGAGGACATTGTAGCCGTGACGGGTCACCGCTATGAACTTGGCCAGTGCTGGGTACCCGAGGATTGCATTGTATGGTAGATGGATGTGGGCGACGTCGAAGTCGATGAGCTCGGTGCGGTAGTTGTCGCGCTGCCCGAAGGTGACTGGGAGGCGGATCTGCCCGATCGGGGTGGTGGAGCCGTCGGTCACTCCTGAGAAAGGCTTGGTGGGCTGAAGCTGATCATACGACACTTGGAGATTGTCGAACGTGTCGACGGATAGGACGTGAGCCCTGCGCCGCCGTCGGTAAGGGTCTTGGTGACTTGCACATTGCTGATTACTGGTGAACAAGGCATCGGGAGGGCGCCAGCGGTAGCCGCGCACTTGAGCTGATCTGCCGAGCTGAATGTGATGGCACACTTGGACCATCTGAGCAGGCGCGTGGCCTCGAGCTTGGGGACGACTGCGTTCACCTCGCGGGAAAACTGCTTGAAGATACGCTGTGAGGCTGGGGCTTGAGCTCCGCCCAAGATGCAGGCGATAGCACGCGGCTCCTGGAAGCCCCCAGCCCCCTCGTCTTGATGGTGGTCGTCGTTCCTTCTTGGTGGTGGCGGTAGCGGAGGAAGCCCAGCATTGCCCTGGGGGTGATCCTCACGAGGCTGATCCCTCCAGGCGTCCTCGCGAGGCTGATCTTGCCAGCGGTCCTCACGAGGCCTGTCGCGCCACTCCTGGCGCGGGCCACGGTCATCCCAGCGTCCGCCACCACGTCCTCCTCATAGACCGTAGCCCCGGTCGTTGCGCTCGGGGCGTCGACCGAAGCGACCTTCTCGAATGGCTATGAGCTCTTGACAGTCACTGGTGTTGTGGCTATGCAGGTTGTGGAAGGCGCAGAACGGTCGGCTGCTCTTGGATGACTCGGGCTGGTCTCTGCCATGCTTGGTGTCCGGCTCCACCGCGAGCACGGCTGCTCCCTTGCGCTTCACGTCCTTGGCCTTGGCTTTCTTCTCTTCCGGGTCCGCAGCTGGGAGCTCGAGGAGGGAGAGGCGCCCCTCCTCAGCTGTTGCGCACTTGGTCGCCAGGTTGAACAGCTCCAGAGACGTGCACAGCTCCTCGTGGATGGCGAGCTCCTCCTTCATCTTGATGTCGCGGACGCCATCAGAGAACGCGGAGATGATGGCCTCGTCCGTCACCTTGGGGATCTTGAGGCGAACGTTGTTGAAGCGCTGGATGTACTTCTGGAGGGTCTCTCCTGGTTGTTGCTTGATGCGGCGCAGGTCACCCGCGGCCGGTGGGCGGTCGCGAGTGCCCTAGAAGTTGGCGACGATACGGTCGCGCATCTCGTTCCAGGAGGAGATCGAGCCTGGAGGCGGGTTCAGGAGCCAGGAGTGGGAACCATCCTTGAGAGCCATGGGGAACCAGTTCGCCATGAACCTTGTCGCCGTTGGCCGCCTTGATGCTCAACTCGTAGAGCTGCAGGAACTCCGCGGGGTCGGGGGTGCCGTCGTAGCGAGGAGGCAGATCCGGCTTGAACTTGCCCGGTCAGGCGACGCTACGCAGCTCGAGGGTGAAGGCGCGGTAGCCTGCCGTGGTCACCGGGACTCTGCGCTGGTGGAGAACTTGTCCTTGATGGGGTCCGCACACCGCCACCGCAGGCGGCACGCGGTCTTGCCGTGGTGGCGCAGGGAGCGCGGGGGCGTTCTCTCGTGGTCGAGGGACTTCTTGTCAGCTTCTTTCTTCTTGCGCGGGCGTCGGACGCGGTGGGTCGCGCCATGGGGCCACGCGCCTTGGCGCCAAGACTCCGTCTTGGGGCAGAGGTGGTGGAGGCGCTCCATGGGCTACGGCGCCCGCGGCTGGCGGAGGGCGAGGCAGTGAGAGGGACGACGCAGGGGAGCCCCCTGCGGCGCTGACAAGCTCGGCGATGCGGTCGAGCCAGTCCTCATAGAGGTCGTCGACAGGCGGTGCCGCAGGAGCTCGCGTGCCATGCACAGCGCGGCCTCCGCATCCATGGGAGTGCGATGAGCGTGGGATGATGAACCGGCCGGGGTCAGCGATGGAGTGGCGGTGCGGCCGTCTCGCCGCACTGAGGGGTGCAGCGAGGATGCTTGCTGCTCGTTCCCCGCCGGGCCGGTGGCGGCGTTGGCGGCAGGCGATGGAGAACGGCAGGGTGGCCCGCCGATGGGAGCCGTCTAAGCAACGCGTGGGGCAAGGGCAGCCCGGTGCTCAGCGCGTGCTTGGCGAGCGTCCGCCATGGAGATGACGAAGCAACGGGACACGGAGCGACGGAAGGAAAGCTTCGGCGCACCCCTACTTGGCGCGCCAAATGGAAGATCTCGGGTTCCGGCAAAACCCTCAAGGTTCGATCACTGGGGTGCGCACGAAGATCTCCCCCTACCAATCCATGCCCTAACCTCGCTACGATCTCATAGGCTAGCTCGCTGAACTCGCAACACAAGGGACAAAAGATGTATACTGGTTCGGGCCACCTTTGTGTTGTAATACCCTACTCCAGTGTGGTGGTGGTGGATTGCCTCTTGGGCTGAGGATGAACAGTACAAGGGGAAAATAGCTCCTGAGGTGAGGTGTTCTTGTGCTTGGCTAACTTGTGTGGGTGAGGATTACTCAGGTTGAGATGAGATGCTTCCTACGGTGGTGGCTAGTCCTATTTATAGGGGCCCTGGTCCTCTCCCCAAATATTGAGCGGGAAGGGAGCCAACAACGGCCAATTTGAAAGGGGACAACTTGTACAAGCTATCCTGACAAAAGAAGTCTTCGCCTGCAAAAGGCTCTAGTGGTGACGCCGCCTTGGGCTCCATGGTGACCTCCGTCCTGCCGTCCTGCTGGTCTTGGTCTCGTTGCACCGATATGGAATCCTTTGCTTGATGCCTCGGTACTCCTCGCCTGCGCTTGTCTCCTTAGCACCAAAGAGGAAACAAGGACACTGTGCGCGCTTGTGCCCACCTGGCGCCCGCCTGGCCTTGTTCGTCATGGCTCACGTCACGAGAACCTCGCGAGGTTTGCTTTGCCTCTATCTCTCCACCCCTCGCAAGCCAACCTGGTGAGGCCGCTCCCGAGGAGGTCTTGCGTCGTCCGGCTCGCGAGGCTTGGCCCCTCGCGAGGGTCTTGAATGCTTGTTGGTGAAGATGGGCCGTACGGTCCCGCTCGCAAAGCCACGCCGTGGGCCGCAGGAAGGCAAGTCTGGGGACCCCCGTTCCTAGAACGCCGACAATATCCGGTTCAAACTGGAGGCTGATGACGAAGAACTTCGCTTCCCACCCACCGCCCACTTCATAGCCACTGTCGAAGATTTAACCGACATGCTCGATTACGGCTCCGAAGACATCGACGGTATGGACGACAATGCCGATGAGGAGCAGGGCCAAAACCCGCCGTTTACCAGACGCTGGATGGCCACCTCTTCTTACGACGTGTACATGGTGGATACACCTAAAAGAACTAACGACGATGACAAAGAAGATCCAGTTGAGGATGAACCTCCTGTGATACAGCCAAAACGCCGTCGTCAGCGGCGCCGCTCTAAGTCACGTCGTGAAAAAGACAGCAATACTGGCATGGGAGAAAACAATACTCCGAACGATGCCGAAGATAATGAAGACCCCGTTGAGACAACTTCCGAACAGGAGGAACGGGAAAACGGGCAAGTTAGCCCTGAAGAACATGCCATAAACAACGACTCGGAGGACAGTAATTATCTTCCACTCTCCGAGGATGAGGTGAGCCTCGGCAACGAGGATTTTATCATGTCTGAGGAACCTCTCGAGCAGGAGCGCTTTTAGCGCCGGCTAATAGCCACTGCATGGAGCCTGAAAAAGAAGCAGCAGTAGCTTCAACCCGACCAAGATCTGCTCAACGATAGATGGACTGATGTCCTAGCAGCCAAAGAATACGGCCTCAAGCGCCCAGCCAAAAGCTACCCGAAGCGCAAATTGCTACCTCAGTTCGATGATGAGGCGCCGGAGCCCGTACCATCATCGCACAATGCGGCTGACCAACCACCACGTGGTCGGGATAAAGCGGCAACGCAAGCTGAACACCAGCCCACCCCGCCTCATCGTAAAGGCAGAGATAAAATAGCTCGTGGTTATACATATGACCTTCGGCAGGACCTGGACAGTAGAGCAGGACATACCCGACCGATCTACGGATCACGAGGATGTGCCCCGACACATGACGACGGCTATCTATTCGGACGTGACAAGCCTAGTCACGCCCGGGCCGAAAACCGCAGACGGACTCCATCGGAGCTACGTCACGATGTGGCCCGATATAGAGGCGCCGCACACCCTCTTTGCTTCACTAACGAAGTAATGGAGCATGAATTCCCATAAGGGTTTAAACCCATGAATATCGAATCATATGATGGAACAACTGACCCCGCGGTATGGATTGAGGATTTTCTTCTCCATATCCACATGGCCCGCGGAGACGACCTTCACGCCATCGAATACCTCCCGTTAAAACTCAAAGGGCCAGCTCGGCACTGGTTAAACAGTCTGCCTGAAAACTCTATTGGCAGCTGGGAGGATTTGGAAGACACCTTCCATGACAACTTCCAAGGTACATATGTCCGGCCACCAGATGCCGATGACTTAAGTCACATAGTTCAACAGCCCGGAGAGTCAGCCAGGAAATTCTGGACTAGGTTTCTAACTAAAAAGAACCAGATCGTCGACTGTCCGGATGCTGAAGCCCTAGCGGCCTTTAAACATAGCATCCGCGACGAATGGCTCGCCCGCCACCTCGGCCAAGAAAAGCCGAAGTCCATGGCAGCCCTAACAGCACTCATGACCCGCTTTTGTGTGGGTGAGGATAGTTGGCTGGCCCGTAGCAAAAACACGGCAAGCGAAGCAGGCACCTCCGAGGTCAAAAACAGCAACGACAAGCTCTGACGACACAGGCACAAACGTCGAAGCAATGGTGATAACACCGATGACACTACAGTCAATGCCGGATTTAGTGGCTCCAAGTCCGGTCAGCGGAAGAAGCCATACAAAAGAAACAATTCGGGACCATCCAGTTTGGACCGCATACTCGATCGTCCGTGCCAGATCCATGGCACCCCAGACAAACCAGCCAATCATACCAACAGAGATTGTTGGGTTTTTAAACAGGCCGGCAAGTTAAATGCCGAAAACAAGGAGAAGGGATCGCAAAGCGAGGATGATGACGAGGAGCCCCGGCCACCGAACACAGGGGGACAGAAGAAGTTTCCCCCTCAGGTCAAAACGGTGAACATGATATACACTACCCACATCCCCAAGAGGGAACGCAAGCGCGTGCTCAGGGACGTCTACGCGGTAGAGCCAGTCACCCCAAAATTTAATTCATGGTCATCATGCCCGATCACCTTCGATCATCGGGATCATCCGACCAGTATCCGTCACGGGGTTCGGCCGCACTGGTCCTTGACCCAATAATTGATGGACTCCACCTGATGCGAGTCCTCATGGACGGTGGCAGCAGCCTCAACCCGCTCTATCAGGATACAATGCGCAAAATGGGCATCAATCCATCACGGATCAAGCCCACAAAGACTACCTTTAAAGGAGTCATACCAGGTGTAGAGGCCCGCTGTACGGGCTCAATCACACTAGAGGTTAGCTTCGGATCTCCGGACAACTTCCAAAGCGAGGAGTTGATCTTCGATATCGTCCCCTTTCGCAACGGCTATCACGCACTGCTTGGACGAACCACATTTTCTCAATTCAATGCGGTGCCGCACTACGCTTATCTCAAGCTCAAGATGCCCGGACCATGCAGCGTCATAACAGTTAATGGAAACACAGAACGCTCCCTCCGTACCGAGGAGCACACCGCTGCCTTAGCAGCAGAGGTACAAAGCGGCCTTTTCAAGCAGAACCTTAATTCGGCAGCCGAGCTTCCGGACACTTTCAAGAGAGTCCGGACTACCCTGCAGCAGGACAACTCAGCTCGTCAAGAGCTCGACTAGCAATTCAGCCTCCGTCCCAGTCCCGACCAAATGGCGGCATTCGTACCGCACATACATAACTACGCACTCAAAATACCATGGGCATAGACGGAGGCATAACTAGCTTGTGATCCACAATATGGCTCGACCGCCCCTGGACACACATACTTTCACTGTTCCCTTTTTTCTACTTTTCAGGTTTGTTTTCCACAGGTCTTCCCTGATGGCCTAATCACCGGTCCTTTGGAAGGATAAATACACCAAGACAGCAGTAAGCATGGATGTATAGGGGAATTTTTGGGCGGTCTCTTTAATGATCACTCTACCTGTTTGGAGGACCCACATGCAGCTCTCCCTTGGTTGTGGCATATTAAATAGCCTGTTGCTTATTGCACTACTTGTACAAATGAGCTTTGATGTATTAATCAAATTATAATGGAAACAGTTCGCGGCCAAAATTCTGCGGCTCTAGCTTACTACCCTTCCTTCTTTCTTCTTTTCTTTTTTGATAATCTTATCAAATATCACCCGTACACTTTGGTACGTTTTCAATTTGCCAGGGGCTTCATAGCGCCCCGCAACACGGCAACAAAGTCCAAACACTTCTTACAGTATAGTTCGGCACCTCGAATTTAGCACTATATGCATTGGCTCTGAATCATGTCTTTGGTCAATAGTTGGGTTGCCCGGCTCCTGTGCTTGCTACCTTACGTTCTGTTATATTGGCTAGGGTAGTAAAGGGAGAACTACTGATTGTGCCCTGGTTCACCCGGATGAGCACCTCAGTAGAGAAAGCCAAAAACTGACTGTCATGATGCGGCGAGAGCCGGTCAGCTCTTCGGAGGTCTCAGATCTTTAGAGATTTTTTACGCATCACGCGAGGGATTGGTACTTGCCCGATCAGGTGTTTACAACATCCTAGTTCGGATACTAGGGGCTACGCCTAAATTTTTATTGTCAAACTCCTATGGCTAAGTGAGGGTGTTCAAGCCGCATAGTCTGATTGCCTGGTTCGTTGTGCTAAACACCTCCTTCAAGGACCAAACAATTGGATCAAGAGTGTTTATATTACATCCTGAACACCCACGTACTACCTACGTGGGGGCAGAAGCCGACGACTGGCCAATCCTCAGATTTCACAAAACATGGCCGCACGGGAGGTAAAAAAATTTAAACAAACATTATATTACATATCGACTTTGTCTCATCATACAAGGCAGAGACAACATGAATGTATTCATTCGAAAATAATTTCTTGCGCACATTGCGTCGCCACAATACGAGACCCCTCCAGGACGTCTTCAAAATACCGCTCGGGCGTGCGGTGCTCCTTGCCCTCAGGTGGTCCCTTGGTCACAAGCTTGACAGCGCCCATCTTCACCCACCACACCTTGACGCGGGCGAAGGCCATGCGCGCGCCCTCGATGCAGACCGACCGCTTGACGACGTCCAGCACAGGGCAGGCATTCACCAGCCGCTTCACGAGCCCGAAGTAACTGCTGGGTATAGCTTTGGCAGGCCATAGCCGGATTATTAAATCCTTCATGGCCAGTTCGGCCACCCTATGCAGCTCGACCAGCTATTTTAGCTGATCACTAAAGGGCACCGGATGTTCTGGCGCAAGGTATTGCGACCAGAATAGCTTCTCCATTGAGCTCCCTTCTCCGGCTCGGAAGAATTCCGTAGCATCAGAAACACTGCGCGGCAGATCCGCAAACGCCCCTGGAGAACTCCAAATCGTGGTTAGTAAGAGATACCTCTTCTTCACATACTTGCCTTGCATACTAAACCCCTTACCCGCCGCGATCTTCCTGGCCTCCTGGATCTCATGGAGGGCACCCTGGGCTTCAACCCGGGCCTCTTCCGCGCTTTGGCGAGGCTTGGCGAGTTCAGTCTCTTGAGCCGAAACATCGCGCTCCAAGGTCTCGCATCTTTTCATGGCATCCTCGAGCTCTTGCTGGACCTCTTTAAGCCTGGCCTCGTGCTTCTTACGAGCGGCTTGTTCCTTGGCAGATTTCTCCTCGGATTCGGCCAGGGCCTTTTTAAGGACCTCGACCTCGGTCGACGCTCCTACAGATATCACGACACTATGATCAATACACGTCATTCATTCTTTCCGCATATACAGCAAGTCACAACATACCTTGCTTATCCTCCAGCTGCCTTTTTACAAGGCCGAGCTCTTCTTCGGCCCGCTCCAGACTCTGCTTTAGTCCAGAGACCTCAGCAGCATGAGAGGTCGCGGGCAGCAACGACGCCTGCTTATTCACATAAGACATATTTAGTTAGTTTCCTGCGAAAATTACTTGATCCTCTGTCCGGTTTTTCTTTCCGAACCCCGGACAGTGTCTCAGGGGCTACTGTCTATACTAGGACTTTCTCTTTTGCGTCGCTTACCTCAAAACCTGTCAGGAGGCTACTGAAGGCTTCGGTCAGTCCGCTCTTGACAGACTGAACCCTCTCAATCACCGTACCCATAAGGATACGGTGTTCCTCCACAATGGAAGCGCCTCGTAGCGCTTCCAGCAGATTATCCGGTGCCTCTGGTTGGACAGAGGCCACCGCGGGATAGGCACACCTCCTTCTCTTGAAGGAGGCTGCTCGCCGGATTCTGGAGCCGTATAGGTCTCCGAAACCGTATTCGACTGGGGTCCGAACTAGACATTGCCCCCATCGCCGGTCTCCATGGGGGTCTTCTCTCCCGAGTGTCCGGCGGCCGAAGGGTCACCCTCTGGCACCACCCTGACGGCCTCCTAAACCTCTCCATGGCATGGGAAGGTCCTTTGGGACAGCACCTCGTCGTCGCCCTTGGCCGTGGGAGAGTGAGCGGCCGGCGGTGACTCGCTAGCCATCGCCTTTGAATCCAATGAACCTCCTGATGAGGATCGCAGGAAGCTGTCGTGGGCCGGACTGCAATAACATAATTAAACATGTTAATACCATGAAGAGGAGAGGCCGGATACATGGACGTATACGGGTTTTTTAGCACTTACGATGCAGCCAGGGGCTTGCTTCGGGGGCGTTGCTCTGGGCTGCTGTCGACGTCCCACGCGGAGTTATCCGCGAGGGGGCCCTTCCCCCTCTTGGGCGCCTCCGCCTCCAGATTTGTGGAGGCCGCCCTCTTCTTCCTTCCCCCATCAGGGGAGAGTTGCTTTCTTCCTCCTCCTCGTCGTAGTCTTCGGGGGCAGAGGAGTGAGTCTTGTCTTCGGACGACACGTCCGAAGCTCCTTTGCGGCGAGGGCCACTTTTGGACCCCTTGGCCTTCTTCTCTGGCGCCTTGTAGGGTGCCAGAACCAGCATCTTCGCCAGAAGCGGGATGACTGGTTCCTCGGGCAGCGGAGCCGGACACCGAATCCGCTCCGCTTTCTCTGTCCATACCTGAAAAAATAAATAGTGATGTTTTAGATATCTTCCTTGAATAAGCAAGTAGAGGATGCACCTTGAGGCGAGAAAGACTTACCGCACTGGCATGATGGGCAAGATCGTGCCCGCGGTCCGAGTCTATGTCCGGAGGCGTCTCATTGCCTTTAAAGAGCAAGTTCCAGACATCTTCATGAGTGGTTCCGAAGAGCCTTTCCAAGGTCTGGTGCTTCTCCGGATCAAATTCCCATAAAGGGCATGTTCGGCTCTGGCATGGAAGGATCCGGCGAACTAGCATCACCTGGATCACGTTGACGAGCTTGATGTTTCTATCCACCATGCTTTGGATGCGCGTTTGCAGCGCTATCAGTTCGTCCGACGAAGACCAATTTGGGCCCTTCTCTATCCAGGAGGTGAGCCGCATTGGAGCTCCGGATTAGAACTCGGGAGCCGCGGCCCAGGTGGCGTCGCGGGGCTCTGTGATATAGAACCATAATTTCTGCCACTCTTTGACGGTCTCCACAAAAGTACCCTTGGGCCATGTAACATTGGGCATCTTGCTCACCATGGCGCCTCCGCACTCCGCGTGTTGGCCATCCACCACCTTTGGCTTCACGTTGAAGATCTTTAGCCATAGTCCGAAGTGGGGAGGAATGCGGAGGAAGGCCTCACACACGACAATAAATGTTGAGATGTTGAGGAAGGAGTTTGGGGCTAGATCATGGAAATCTAGCCCGTAATAGAACATAAGTCCGCGGACGAAAGGGTGGAGAGGAAACCCTAACCCGCGGATGAAATGGGGACGAACACCACCCTCTCATTGGGCTTTGGGGTGGGGACGACTTGCCCCTTGGCCGGAAGCCGGTGGGCGATTTCTTTCGCCAGATACCTGGCCTCCCGAAGCTCAGTGATGTCCTTCTCCTTGACGGAGGAGGCCATCCACTTGCCTTGCGCTCCAGATCCGGACATGGTTGAGTGCTTTCTTGAGGCGGAAAAGATTAGGACTTGAGCGCTGGAGCTCGAGAATGGAAGGACAGAGAAAGAGAGAAGGCGTGGGTGAAGAAAGGGAATCCTTATCTCCTTATAAAGGCAGTGAATATGAGGCGCCTACCCACTCGCCTGTTCCCAAGGGTTGTGCAAACGGCACGGTTGGATTACCCACACCCGTATTGATGAGAATCCCACAATAAGGGGACACGATCTCTGCTTTCACAAGACATGCCAATGAGGACCGCGTCTCGAAACGTGGAACGGCAGACGAAAACGGTTCGAAATAATGACTGGGCAGACGTGATGTCGCATTGCAAAAAGTTGTCAACGGATTGGACTCGTGAAATATTATACTCTCTGCGGTTGTGTGTGTGGTACTTGTGTTGCAGATCCGGAGACGTTCGTTGCGTCCGAAGTCTATCTTGGAGTATTCTGAAAGGGGAACCCGCCTTGCAATGCCGAAGACAATCTGCGCGCCGGACACCTCGTCATTGAAGCCTAGTTCAGGGGCTACTGAGGGAGTCCTAGACTAAGGGGTCCTCGGGCGTCCGGCCTGCTGGACATGGGCCGGACTTATGGGTTGTGAGGATACCAGACCGAAGACTCTCTCCCGTGTCCGGATGGGACTCTCCTTGGCGTGGAAGGCAAGCTTGCGGCCTGATATGAAGATTCCTTTCTCTGTAACCGACTTTGTACAACCCTAGTCCCCTTCGGTGTCTATATAAACCGGAGGGCTTAGTCCATAGAGGCAACAATAATCATAGTCATACAGGCTAGACTTCTAGAGTTTTAGCCATTACGATCTCGTGGTAGATCTACTCTTGTAATACTCATATTCATCAAAATCAATCAAGCAGGAAGTAGGGTATTACCTCCATAGAGAGGGCCCGAACCTGGGTAAACATTGTGTCCCCTGTCTCCTGTTACCATCGACCTTAGACGCACAGTTCGGGACCCCCTACCCGAGATCCGTCGGTTTTGACACCGACAAGGGGGGCTGCCCCCCCTCCGAATTCGGATTGGGCTGGGGGGGCCCACCTCTTGGACGCCTCTTCTCTCTCCCACTAAAGCCCATGTAGGCCTATATAGCCCCCGGGGGTTCCGGTAACCCCCCGGTACTCCGGTATATGCCCGAACTCATCCGAAACCTTTCCAATGTCCAAACATAACCTTCCAATATATCAATCTTCATGTCTCGACCATTTTGAGATTCCTCATCATGTCCGTGTTCACATCCGGGACTCCGAACTACATTCGGTACATCAAAACACATAAACTCATAATACCGATCGTCATCAAACATTAAGCGTGCGGACCCTACGGGTTCGAGAACTATGTAGACATGATCGAGACTCATCTCAGGTCAATAACCAATAGCGGAACCTGGATGCTCATATTGGTTCCTACATATTCTACGAGGATCTTCATCAGTCAAACCGCATAACAACATACGTTGTTCCCTTTGTCATCGGTATGTTACTTGCCCAAGATTCGATTGTCGGTATCACCATACCTACTTCAATCTCGTTACCGGCGAGTCTCTTTGCTCGTTCCGTAATGCATCATCCCGCAACTAACTCATTAGTCACATTGCTTGCAAGGCTTATAGTGATGTGCATTACCGAGAGGGCCTAGAGATACCTCTCCGATACACGGAGTGAAAAATCCTAATCTCGATCTATGCCAACCCAACAAACACCTCGGAGACACCTGTAGAGAATCTTTATAATCACCCAGTTACGTTGTGACGTTTGATAGCATACAAGGTGCTCCTTCGTTATTCGGGAGTTGCATAATCTCATAGTCAGAGGAACATGTATAAGTCATGAAGAAAGCAATTGCAATAAAACTCAACGATCATAATGCTAAGCTAACGGATGGGTCTTGTCCATCACATCATTCTCTAGTGATGTGATCCCATTCATCAAATGACAACACATGTCTATGGCCAGGAAAAACATAACCATCTTTGATTAACGAGCTAGTCAAGTAGAGGCATACTAGGGACACTCTGTTTTGTCTATGTATTCACACATGTACGTAGTTTCTGGTTAATACAATTCTAGCATGAATAATAACCATTTATCATAATATAAGGAAATATAAATAACAACTTATTATTGCCTCTAGGGCATATTTCCTTCAGTCTCCCACTTGCACTAGAGTCAATAATCTAGTTCACATCGTCATGTGATTTAACACCAATAGTTTACATCTTTATGTGATTAGTTCACATCTCCATGTGACTAATACCCAAAGGGTTTACTAGAGTCAATAATGTAGTTGACATCGCTATGTGATTAACACCCAAAGAGTGATCATGTTTTGCTTGTGAGAGAAGTTTAGTCAACAGGTCTGCCACATTCAGAGTCGTATGTATTTCACAAATTTTCTATGTCTACAATGCTCTGCACGGAGCTACTCTAGCTAATCGCTCCCAGTTTCAATATGTATCCAGATTGATATTTAGAGTCATCCAGATCAGTGTCAAAGCTTGCATCGACGTAACCCTTTACGACGAACCTTTTTGTCACCTCCATAACCGAGAAACATGTCCTTATCCCACTAAGGATAATTTTGACCACTGTCCAGTGATCCACTCTTGGATCACTATTGTACCCTCTTGCCAAACTCATGGTGAGGTACATAATAGGTCTGGTACACAGCATAGCATACTTTATAGAACCTATGACTGAGGCATAGGGAATGACTTTTCATTCTCTTTCTATTTTCTGCCGTGGTCGGGTTTTGAGTCTTTACTCAACTTCACACCTTGTAACATAGGCAAGAACTCCTTCTTTGACTATTCCATTTTGAAGTACTTCAAAATCTTGTCAAGGTATGTACTCATTGATAAAACTTATCCACCATCTTGATCTATCTCTATAGATCTTGATGCCCAATATGTAAGCAGCTTCACCGAGGTCTTTCTTTGAAAAACTCCTTTCAAACACTCCTTTATGCTTTCCAGAAAATTCTACATCATTTCCGATCAACAATATGTCATTCACATATACTTATCAGAAAGGCTATAGTGCTCCCACTCACTTTCTTGTAAATACAGGCTTCATCGCAAGTCTGTATAAAACTATATGCTTTGATCAACTTATCAAAGCGTATATTCCAACTCCGAGATGCTTGCACCAGTCCATAGATGGATCGCTGGAGCTTGCACATTTTGTTAGCACCTTTAGGATTGACAAAACCTTCTGGTTGTATCATATACAACTCTTCTTTAATAAATCCATTAAGGAATGCAGTTTTGATATCCATTTGTTAGATTTCATAAAATGTGGCAATTGCTAACATGATTCGGACAGACTTTAAGCATCGATACGAGTGAGAAGGTCTCATTGTAGTCAACTCCTTGAACTTGTTGAAAACCTTTCGCAACAAGTCGAGCTTTGTAGACAGTAACATTACCGTCAGCGTTAGTCTTCTTCTTGAAGATCCATTTATTCTCTATGGCTTGCCGATCAACGGGCAAGTCAGCCAAAGTCCACACTTTGTTCTCACACATGGATCCCATCTCAGATTTCATGGCCTCAAGCCATTTGTTGGAATCTGGGCTCATCATCGCTTCCTCATAGTTCGTAGGTTCATCATGGTCTAGTAACATGACTTCTAGAATAGAATTACCATACCACTCTGGTGCGGATCTTACTCTGGTTGACCTACGAGGTTCGGTAGTAACTTGATCATCAGTTTCATGGTCATCATCATTAGCTTCCTCACTAATTAGTGTAGGAATCACTGGAACTGATTTCTGTGATGAACTACTTTCCAATAAGGGAGCAGGTACAATTACCTCATCAAGTTCTATTTTCCTCCCACTCACTTCTTTTGAGAGAAACTCCTTCTCTAGAAAGGATCCATTCTTAGCAAGAAAGATATTGCCTTTGGATCTGTGATAGAAGGTGTACCCAACAGTTTCTTTTTGGGTATCCTATGAAGACGCACTTCTCCGATTTGGGTTCGAGCATATCAGGTTGAAACTTTTTCACATAAGCATCACAACCCCAAACTTTAAGAAACGACAGCTTAGGTTTGTTGCCAAACCATAGTTCATACGGTGTCGTCTCAACGGATTTAGACGGTGCCCTATTTAACGTGAATGTAGCTGTCTCTAATGCATAACCCCAAAACGATAGTGGTAAATCGGTAAGAGACATCATAGATCGCACGATATCTAATAAAGTACGGTTATGACACCAGACACACCATTACGCTATGGTGTTTCAGGTGGCGTGAGTTGTGAAAGTACTCCACATCTTTTTAAATGAAGGCCCAACTCGTAACTCAAATATTTACCTCCGTGATCAGATCGTAGAAACTTTATTTTCTTGTTACGATGATTCTCCACTTCACTCTGAAATCCTATGAACTTTTCAAATGTTTTAGACTTGTGTATCATCAACTAGATATACCCATATCTGCTCAAATCATTTGTGAAGGTCAGAAAATAACGATAGCTGCCGCGAGCCTCAACACTCATCGGACCGCATACATTAGTATATATTATTTCCAATAAGTCAGTTGCTCGCTCCATTGTTCCGGAGAACGGAGTCTTAGTCATCTTGCCCAGGAGGCATGGTTCGCAAGCATCAAATGATTCACAATCAAGTGATTCCAAAAGCCCATCAGCATGGAGTTTCTACATGCGCTTTACACCAATATGAACTAAACGGCAATGCCACAAATAAGTTGCACTATTATTATTAACTTTGCATCTTTTGGCTTCAATAATATGAATTTGTGTATCATTACGATCGAGATTCAATAAACCATTTATATTGAGTGTATGACCATAGAAGGTTTTATTCATGTAAATAGAACTTAAATGAATAACCGTATTGCAATAAACATGATCAAATCATATTCATGCTCAACGCAAACACCAAATAACATTTATTGTAGGTTCAACACTAATCCTGAAGGTAAAGGCAGTGTGCGATGGTGATCTTATCAACCTTGGAATCACTTCCAACACACATCATCACCTTGCCCTTAACTAGTCTCTGTTTATTTTGCAACCCTCATTTTGAGTTACTACTCTTAGCAACTGAACTAGTATCAAATACCGAGGGGTTGCTATAAACACTAGTAAAGTACACATCAATAACATGTATATCAAATATACCTTTGTTCACTTTGCCATCCTTCTTATCCGCCAAGTATCTAGGGCAGTTCCACTTCCAGTGACCATTTCCTTTGCAGTAGAAGCACTCAGTTTCAGGCTTGGGTCTAGCTTTGGGCTTCTTCATGGGAGTGGCAACTTGCTTGCCATTCTTCTTGAAGTTCCCTTTCTTTCCCTTGCCGTTTTACTTGAAACTAGTGGTCTTGTCAACCATCAACACTTGATGCTTTTTCTTGATTTTTACCTTCGCCGCTTTCAGCATCGCGAAGAGCTTGGGAATTGTTTCCGTTATCCCTTGCATATTATAGTTCATCACGAAGTTCTAGTAACTTGGTGATAGTGACTAGAGAACTATGTCAATCACTATCTTATCTGGAAGATTAACTCCCACTTGACTCAAGTGATTGTAGTAGTCAGACATTCTGAGCACATGCTCACTAGCTGAGCTATTCTCCTCCATTTTGTAGGCAAAGTACTTGTCAGAGGTCTCATACCTCTTAACATCACTACAAAAAAATACACTTCCGTGATGATACGTGTTTGTCACAGTAGGTCACATTTTCTGTCGTGCATGTACATCCATGACAAATTTATGACAGAATCAAGATAGTCATACCTGTGCTGTCATAGAAGTGTTCCATGACATTACCAAAATTATCATCACGGAAGTGTCCACTTCCATGACGATAAATCACGCGTCACAGAAGTGCTTTCGTCAAGGGTGACCGACACGTGGCATCCACCGTAACGGAACGCTGTTAAGCTATCGGGTCCGGTTTTGGATCCGATAACCCGTTAACAGCCCCGACCAATGGGGATTTTCCATGTGTAAATTCATCATTGGCTGGAGGAAACACGTGTCGGCTCACCGTTCGGAAAGATGTCATCCACTCATTGGACCCAAAACGCCTATGATATGTTGACACGTGGCACGACCCAACAGAGGCCCATATAGGTTAAAAAGGTCGGCCCAGTCAAAGGCCCGTAGTACTTACTCAGGTACTAGTGGGCCAGCCCAATAACGGTCTGCTTAATAAAGGCCCATTTACGGCCCGAAGCTAGATCTGGCCCGTTAATTGTTGGCCTAATATTTGGGCCCATTTATGGCCCGAAGCCAGATCTGGCCCGTTAATTGTTCGCCGAATATTTGGGCCCAATTACATCCCAGTGACTTTCGGCCTGTTAGAGGCCCGATGTAGACATGGGCCCATTTCAGCCCGGTGTGACTTTCGGCCTGGGAATGGCCCGTGCTGCACATGGGCCATATATGGTCCGACAGGACATCGGGCCCACTAACGGCCCGTGATAAAGGTGGCAACAGGTAAGCCCAACGTGACTTTGGCCCTGTTAAAGGCCTGTCGCATAATTCGGCCCGTTGATGTCTGTACTAAGCTTTCGGCCTCTTAAAGGCCCATGATATCAGTGGGCCAACTAAGGCCCGAGATATGTTTCGGCCTGGTAACTACCTCTGATATAACTGGGCCCAAAAAGGCCCCGTCTACATTTCAGCCTGCTGGCCCGTCGACGACTAGTGAAAATTGAGGCCCAATATGCATTTCGGCCTGCTAAAGGCCCATGGTTTCATCTGGGCTGTAACAGGCTAGTACAATATTCAGCATGTTAATGTCCCAACGCTACCTGGGCCAAACTAAGCGCTGGGTCCACAAAAGGCCCAACTAAAATATAGGCCGGTGTAAGTTGTGGGCGTCGCGCAAAGTGTGAAGGCCCCAATGATTCAGGCCCAAGAAAGATGCAGGCCGGCCCAATTGTGGCCCGCTAAACACCAGGCCCGTTAGAGGCGAATGTTTCGGCCCGGTCGACTACATGTGATTTTTTTTCAGATAGCGAATGATGGTAGTAACTAGTAAGAATTAAGAACAAACCTACTCTATACAATAAAGAAATTATGGCATAGTAACTAAGAATAAACCTACACTATACAATAAAGGATTTATGGTATATTACATCCACTGGGCATCGAAGTTCGCCACCAGTGATCATAACGCGCAACAAAGAAACAGATTACAAAAACTGGGCACCATTGCAGCGTAACAAAATAATACTGAACCAAGACCACTTCCAAGACAGTTCAAGAAAGGTTAGCCTTGCGCGGGAACTGCTGCGCAAGGCTATGAGACCGGCCTAGCATGTCGGTCATAGCTTCCAGGTGTAGCTGTTTAGCGATGAGGTTCTCATTGGTGTTCTTCGCACACTACGGGAAACAGGAGATTTGCCGTCAGTACTGTGTTTGCCGTCAGCATTTCGTCGGGGCAGACGGCAAAGAAAGGGTTTGCCGTCATCAATAGATGGCAAAGAAAAACTAACGGCAAGATATTCTTTGCCGTCCGCGTAAAAATAAATAGACGGCAAAGAGCTCACTTTGCCATCTGCAAAACGAACTACACACGACAAAGATCTTTGCCATATGCCTTTTTATTACAGACGGCAAAATATGACTTTGCCGTCTGTACTAACAAACGCAGACGGCAAAGAGCATATTTTGCCATCTGTAATAAAAAAACGCAGACGGCAAAGATCTTTGCCGTATGTAGTTTGTTTTGCAGACGGCAAAGCAAAGAAGCACATCTCGCGGATCCATCCCACGGATCGATGACATGGCACGATCCGCGGTGCGGTGCGGTTCCTCTCTTTCCATCCACCACGCCCGACCCCACCAACCCATCCCACCACAGTACCTTATCCCCACATCCCCACCGACCCACCCATCGAACCAACCACTCACCCACTCCGACACCATCTCTCCCCCTCAATCTCGTCTTCTCTGCTATCGGCACTGCATCGACGCCGCCGCCCGGTCGGCCCC